>NC_141097.1:3755000-4027500 GCF_041138505.1 Cibotium barometz | reverse complement strand
CTAGAAAAAAGGCAATTTCATATTGGGTGTGTAAGTGGTGTGACTGGAGTTAAATTTGCTTGAAAATCTGGCTAGGGAGCCTGGGAACTCTATTCCTTGGGACCCGGGAGAAAACCTAACCAAATTCCTAATTGGATCCCATCACTACAGTGGTTGGTAACCCATGGGACTGGATGGGGTTACGCTGGACTAATGGATCCGTAAATTGAGACTCAATTTCTGTTTAGTTCGATAGATGAAGTAAATCCCGGACAAAAACTGTTCTATGGAAAAGAATCAACAGCTGTGCCTCTCAATGAGAAAAAAAGCGTTGGTCTTTATGATCCAAGTACAATCTTTTTCCCTGATCTGACTATGGGACTTACAGGTTCGGTCAAATGAGCTCAGTTAGTTAAGGCTTTTGACTACGTTAGGGAAAAGTTATCCTGGTGGAATCGCCCGTGCTTTCCCGGCAAAGGAATTTTTTTCGGGTTCGGTTTTGGAAAAACCGATAGATTAGTCTCTTGTCCGGATATCCGTGGAGCGAGGCCCCGAGTGTGGGACCCTGCCCCGCGCAAGAAGTGCTACTTCCGCTGCTAGCACCCCTAAAATTATTGTGCAGTGGGGACAGGGATCTTACAGTTGTTGTTGGTATCAGAGTGAATTGACTAATGAGGATCAACCAAAAAGCCAAAAATGTCAAAAATTTATGAAGTAGCAGTATAAGATCAAAATTGTGTGATGAAATTCATACAAATTGTTATTTGAACTAAAATTCATAAATTAGTAATTGGGTCTTCAGATGGAAGTACCACAATTGTATGGAATCCCTGACTTGCTTGAGGCCTAGACATGATGGTCTTTACCTTATAATTCCAAGGACCATGACTACCCGTATATATCGAGGGTATAACTGCGGCTCTTTACTGGCAGTATATAACTGCAGCTTACTGGCATTATATACGAGTAAATTTGAGACTTAAAATTATAAGCATTAATGCTATCCAGATGATGAATTCGAATGTGGTTGATATGATTTTTAAATTCTGGTTGGTGAACTGATGAATTGATTTGGATTCTAATTGAAAAATGATGATTCCTGAAATTCGGTTGAAATGTAATAAGCCGAGCAAAACCACAATGAGGATGAATGGGACGAGTCCCTGTGATAATGTTCGTAGCTAGAATGACGTTAATGACTTCAGCAAATCACTATGAGATTGGTGGATTGTGCTGGCAGATTACTACTGTTAACTTTTGATCAGTGGATCAAGTTAAGGGTTGATAAATTAAAAATCTAAAAATTTAAAATCCCCGACCTTTCAAGGGTGAAGGGGAAAACTTGGGCGAGGCTATGGAGAAGTGGATCGAATCAATGGAAGAATACTTTGATATCATCGGGTACAATGAGAAGAGCAAAATGGCTCTTGCAAGACTAAAGATAGTGGAGTTAGCTAGAGTGGCATGGAGAAACCACTGCGAGACAAACCGTCTCGACCAAAATACCCAAACCTGGATTGATCTCAAAATTTACCTAAAGACGAGGTTCTGTCCTCCCGACTTTTTAGAAACAAAGATGAACGAATTCTAAGAGGGAGTAGAACTATTTAAGCATATCACCAAGCATTCACCCTCCTCCTCAAATACTCGCCTCCACTGGATGAGAACAGCTGATGGCCACGTTCATTCGGGGATTGAACAAACCTTTGAATATCCTGGTGAAGAATGCCAAGCCAGTTTCCATGGCCGAAGCAGTTTGGATGGCGAAGGATTTTGCCAAGGCCTTTGATGTCAAAGTCCCGCCAAAGCCAGCACCATCACATTTCAAAAGGTTTTTATTCCCAGAAGGTGATTTCAACCTTCCTCCACCTAACAGATATCAGGGTCAAACCTAAGATATGGGAAGTTCTAGAATGGAAGAAATGTCCTTTTTCCAAAACTCAATCCCCTGGATTTCAACTTCAGAAGTTCCACCCTTGAACAAGACAGTGAAATGCTATAACTGTCAAGGGTTTGGACATCGCAGCATGGATTACCCAACTCCTTTTGGATCAAGGTTTTCAGGGCAGGAAAATCAGGGATCAACATTCCAGACTCCAACCCCTTCCTTCCAGAGTAATCAGGGTTCTATCCGCCAAAATCAGGGAAATCCCAGAGGTGGACCCTCTATCCAACCTGCAGTTTCAATCCAAAGTAATGCAAGACCTCCACCTCAGAATAGGGGAAGTCAAAGAGAGTTGTTCCCAAATCGGCCGTCCACATCCAAGGCAGTAACACTAGAAGTGATTGAAGAAGAAGAAGAAGATGAAAGAGATCATACTCCACCTACGAGATGAGGACATCTCGTGTTTTTTAAGATGAAGAAGAAGAAGAAGATGAAAGAGATCATACTCCACCTACGAGATGAGGACATCTCGTATTTTTTAAGTGGGGTAGAATGTAAGATTCCTCCCCCACCTCTTAGAATGTCCAGTATATTCCCCTGTAGTCAAATCCCTCTTCAGAAATATAAAAGATCTTGTTTGTACCAATTTTGGTCTAGAGAGAGAAAATCTTCTAGAGAGTGGTAATTTAGTTTTTAAATATTTTTGGTGGATGGAAAAATATCTCTTCTTATTAAAATAAGTTTCCCCGAAACAGAAGTTCAAAAAGATTTTCAGAAGGTGCATTAGAAATCAAGTATAATCTATTCAAGAGGCCTTATCCTGAGGGTCAAGATTTTTTTAAAATTTTAAATTAAGGTTCCTATGGGCCAATAAGATTCATCCAAATGTGTGGAGGAGATAAATGGAAGAAATAAAAAAAATCCTCCCAAAAATGAGTAAATACTCACATAAGATAAAGAGTTGACTAAGGACAATGTTATTAGTTAAAAAAGAGAGATATTTGGAAGAAATGATGCATTTTTGACACCTCCGTATGGGGGAATTTCCCTCATGAAGGAGGCGCCTATTTCACATGTGGGGGAGAGTTTTAAACTCCCAAATAATGAGATATTTTTATCTCTCCTCTCTCCTGTTTCAACTAGATCCAAAAATTGAGCTAAACTAACCTAAAAATGGTCAAAATTGACCAAACTGATCTGAAAAATTCTAGAATCAGTTTGCTTGGTTAGAGGCTCACTTTTTCTTATAAATAGAAGCCTCCCCCTTTTTCTTATAAATAGAAGCCTCCCCCTTTGTTGAAGCTTAATAGTGTTTTTTGCACTGTTACCCTGCTTCTCCCAAGAGCCAAAAACTGTGAATTTACTCATAATTCATTAGTTTTTGACCTTCCCTCTTCTAAAGATTGGTGGCCACTCTTGTTTCAAACAAGAGTGGATCCCTCAAACCATCAAGCCAAAGGAAAGCTCTCAAATTCTCCTTGTAAGTTGGAGATTCTTCTCTTTTCTATTTTATTTTATGGTTTTTATGATTTTTGTCTTCTCTAAAATGATTATGATGTTATGCCTCATTGAAAAAGAGCATTCCCCTCTCTTCTTTAGTAAATCCAACCATTCTTTATCCTAGATGAATTATTAATAGATAAAATCAAGTTTTTCATAATGTTTCTCTTTGATAAGTAGAAAATGTTTACATTAGAATGATTGATATACTCTTGGTGAACTTCTAATTAATTTTAGAGAATTAAAAATCAAAAAATGGTCAGCCATACAAAGGAGGTTATGGTAAAATTTTCTAAAATTGTATAAAATAAGTTTTACTTTTTTTATTAAAAATGAGTAATTCCCATCGTATATGTATTCTTAAAGTGTTAATTTTCATCCTAGGTATAAGAAAATGCATACTAAAAATATGTTATTAAAAAAGTGTTACTCTCTTTAGAATTAAATTCTATGCATAGAAGGAAGCACATAGTGAAATTATTATTTTGATTATAAAAGTGTGATTTTCATCATAAATGATTTTTATGCATAAATGGATGCATAAAAGAAATTCTTTTATATTAAAAGAGTGATTTTCATCATAAATGATTTGTATGCATAAACATATGCATAAAAGATATATTTTTTATATTAAAAGTATGATTTTCATCATAAATGATCTTTATGCATAAATGGATGCTTAAAAGAAATTCTTTTATATTAAAAGAGTGATTTTCATCATAAATGATTTGTATGCATAAAGATATGCATAAAAGATATTTTTTTTATATTAAAAGTATGATTTTCATCATAAATAATTTTTATACATAAATGGATGCATAAAAGAAATTCTTTTATATTAAAAAAGTGATTTTTATCATAAATTATTTGTATGCATAAACATATACATAAAAGATTTTTTTTTATATTAAAAGTATGATTTTCATCATAAATGATTTTTATGCATAAATGGATGCATAAAAGAAATCCTTTTATATTAAAAGAGTGATTTTCATCATAAATGATTTGTATGCATAAACATATGCATAAAAAGATATTTTTTTATATTAAAAGTATGATTTTTATCATAAATGATTTTTATGCATAAATGGATGCATAAAAGAAATTCTTTTATATTAAAAGAGTGATTTTCATCATAGATGCATAAAGAATTTATTTTAATCCAAAAGTGTTATTCTCATCAATTTTGAATTTATGCATAAATAGATGCATAAATAATTTTATTTTTAATTCAAAAGAGTTAGTTTCATCAATTTTGCTTTTATGCATAAATAGATGCATAAAGAGTTTTATTTTTAATTCAAAAGAGTTATTTTCATCAATTTTGATTTTATGCAAAAATAGATGCATAAAGAATTTTATTTTTATTCCAAAAGAGTTATTCTTATCAATTTTGATTTTATGCATTAGAAAGATGCATAAAGAATTTTATTTTTAATTCAAAAGAGTTATTTTCATCAATTTTGATTTTATGCATAGAAAGATGCATAAAGAATTTTATTTTTATTCCAAAAGAGTTATTCTTATCAATTTTGACTTTATGCATTAGAAAGATGCATAAAGAATTTTATTTTTAATTCAAAAGAGTTATTTTCATCAATTTTGATTTTATGCATAGAAAGATGCATAAAGAATTTTATTTTTATTCCAAAAGAGTTATTCTTATCAATTTTGATTTTATGCATTAGAAAGATGCATAAAGAATTTTATTTTTAATCCAAAAGAGTTATTTTCAACAATTTTGATTTTATGCATAAAAGGTGCATAAAGAATTTTATTTTTAATTCAAAAGAGTTATTTCATCAATTTTGATTTTATGCATAAATAGATGCATAAAGAATTTTATTTTTATTCCAAAAGAGTTATTCTTATCAATTTTGATTTTATGCATTAGAAAGATGCTTAAAGAATTTTATTTTTAATTCAAAAGAGTTATTCTCATCAATTTTGATTTTATGCATAGAAAGATGCATAAGAATTTTATTTTTATTCCAAAAGAGTTATTCTTATCAATTTTGATTTTATGCATTAGAAAGATGCATAAAGAATTTTATTTTTAATTCAAAAGAGTTATTTTCATCAATTTTGATTTTATGCATAGAAAGATGCATAAAGAATTTTATTTTTAATTCAAAAGAGTTATTCTTATCAATTTTGATTTTATGCATTAGAAAGATGCATAAAGAATTTTATTTTTAATTCAAAAGAGTTATTTTCATCAATTTTGATTTTATGCATGGAAAGATGCATAAAGAATTTAATTTTTAATTCAAAAGAATTATTCTTATCAATATTGATTTTATGCATAGAAAGATGCATAAAAGATTTATCTTTATTTCGAAAGTATTATTTTCATTGAAATTAAATTTATGCATAGTTAGATGCATAAAAGATTTATTTTTATTTTTAAAGTGTTATTCTCATTAAAATGAAATTTATGCATAGTAAAATGCATAAAAGATTTATTTTTATTTTGAAAGTGTTATTCTCATTAAAATGTAATTTATGCATAGTAAATGCATAAAAGGTTTATTTTTAATTCGAAAGTGTTATTTTCCTTAAAATTGAACTTATGCCTAAATAGATGCAAAAAAGGATTTTTATAAAAGTGTTATTCCTAATTAAGTTGTCTTTATGCCTAATTAGATGCGTAAAGAATCTTTATATCAAAAAATTAGAATTCTCCTACATTCTATAAATAGATGTGATAGGAATCAGATAGATGTAAATGGATGTATGGATGTGAATGTGGATGTGGATGTGGATGTGGATGTATGGATGTATACCAACCATGCCAGTGGTGTGGATGCGGAAGCTATCGCCCAGGCAGGTCATCAATGTCCGCCGTAGCACTAGTTGAACTCGATATCTCAACACTCCCCCTCGAGCTCAACTCCACACACTGCACTCCAAGTAAGCTCCTAAATCTATGGAGCTTCTCTGTGCCCAATGCCTTCGTGAAGATGTCAGCCACATGATCCTCTGTGCTGACATATACCAGATCTACATCTCTTGCTAGAGCCTTCTCCCTCCACAAAGTGATAATGCACCTCGATGTGCTTCATTCTAGCATGATATACTGGGTTACTGGCCAACTGTATACTACTCATGTTGTCACAATATATGACAACTGCCCTATCCACTGGCTCTCCCATGTCACCAAGTAGCTTTTGAAACCAAGCTACCTCACAAGATGCCATAGCAGCACCCCTCTTGACAAGGCAATTGTTGGCTGCTTCTTACTGCTCCAACTCACAGGCAGCAGCACTCCCAAATAAGAACATAAAACCACTGGTAGATATCATATCTATAATACTACCAACCCAATCAGCATCTGTGTACCCATGCAACTGTATCTCTGTACCAACCTCATAGAAAAGTCCATAATCAATTGTGGGCTTTATGTACCTGAGGATCCGTCTAGCAGCTCACCCAAATCCTTCATCTCAAACTTCTGCTTCAAAAGCATCCTGACATCATGTATGTCTGCATCACTATCACCAGTGATGATCATCACTATCACCAGTGATGATCATCACTATCACCAGTGATGATCATCCACATAGATGACTAATAGCATGATCCCTCTATCTGTCTTTTTCACATATAGTGAAAAATCTGCATTGGATATTTGAAATCCAATGGTAACAAGATACTCCCCGATCTTGTTTTACCATGCTCTAGGTGCCTGCTTCAAGCCAAACAAGGCTTTGCGTAACCTACACACAAAATCTGGATGTGCATCACTCTCATAACCTTGCATCATGTACACTTCTTGCAAATCACCATGCAAGAAAGCATTCTTTACATCCATTTGATGTAAAGACCAACCCTTCACTTGTAGCCATAGCAATGACAGCTCTCACGATTGCCATTCTTGAAACTGGGTTGAATGTCTCCTCATAGTCTATGCCATAAGTCTGTGCATAGCCCTTGGCAACCAATCTTGCCTTGTACCTACTCACTGAACCATCAGCATTGTGCTTGACCTTATACACCCACTTACATCCAATTGCCTTCTTTTCCTTAGACAAAGGCACTAACTCCCATGTTGCATTTGCATCCAATGCTGCCATCTCCTCATCCATGGCATCTTCCCATTTCTTATTTCTAATTGCCTACTCAAAGCAAGTGGGCTCAACCTCCTATATTGCTTTTACCATGTAAGCATAATGATGGGCTGTATATCCATCATACCTCAACCTGTCAACATGGTATCTAACCCTCGTAGACCTGCGTACACCTGGATCATTGCTAGGTGTCCTCAAAACAGCCCTAGTTCTCCTTACACCAGGAGTAACCACACGCGGATACCGAGCTCCTCATCAAGGATCTACTCAGAGCCACTAGAGTCACCATCCACATATGAGTGACCTGCTGGCAGATTAGGCACAAAAAATTGATCTACCTTTTCCTTCCCTTTCCGTGATACATGTGTACATGCATCATTCCTCAACTTGCCTGACCATGGGCTAACATTGGATCCACTACTCAAGGACTCCCCAAGTCCACTCAGCACCTGTGATGATTGCTGATCTACATGTGGTGCAACATCAGCTTTTCTTACATCTGCATCTTCTGTTTCCTTCACTACTGGTGCATACCAGCTACTCATCTCATCGAAGACAACATCTCTGCTTACTCAACTTCATCAAGAACATGTACATATGCAATTCACCCAAACACTTTCAAGTGAGACACATCCAATCTTATGCCTGTAAACTTTTGTTCAAGAGTCATACCATGAACAGCTATAGTGGGTTTCTTGTTCTCATAATGTACACAACAGTTGCTACTATTGCTTCTGCCCAAAAGTAATGTGGCATATTCTTTTGAGCCATCAAGGCACGTGCCACTTCTGCAATGTGCCTGTTTTTCCTTTCTCCAACACCATTCTATTGCGGAGTGTACTTGCACATAAACTGCCCCTTGATTCCCTACTTTCTCAGGAAATCGTTGAACTCATTGGAGAAATATTCTCCCCCACCATTTGATCTTAGGCATTTTATTTGCATGCCTTTTTCCTTCTCGACCAAGGCTTTAAATCTCTGAAAGTGAGCAAACACCTCACTTTTCTTCTTCATCAAATAAACCCACACTTTCCTAGTGTGGTCATCAAACAATGAATGTAACATAGTACCTGCTGCAACCTGCAATTGTTGCACTCTTGGTCGGTCCCCATACATCTGAATGTATGACATCCAATGGCCTTTCACTGACATGCTTTTCATGTGGGAAATCATGTTTGGCCTGCTTACCAAGTTGGCATGCTTCACGTACCTTATGCATACCGTCAACCTTAAACTTTGGCAAACCTGCAACAATATTTTGGGCCTGCATAGACTTTAGCCGTTGTACATTCACATGACCAATGTGCTTGTGCCATATGTCAATATCTGTAATGACACCTGTTCCATGCGCAAACATGGCTACCTCTATCTCAAGCATGTTCACATCCAAAGTAACATCCTCCCATTTTTGTTACCCTTTGCAACCAAGCGACACTTATTTTTGAAGTCTTCCACAATACATCCTTGAGGATTAAACCTCACTTGCAGACCCTGCTCAACGATCTGTCCAACAGAAATCAAGTTCTTTGTAATATTCGAAACATGAAGTACATCAGCCAAGTACTTCATTTTGCCATCCTGCATAGACAATGGCACTTTACCAACATGCACAATCGGATGCACAGTATCATCACTTGTTTCTACATAACCTGGTTTTTTCATTTTCTACATATCTCTAAACCACTCAACATGACTGGTCATGTGGTTAGAGGCACTAGAATCCACATACCATATATCTTGATATCCTGACACATCCCCTGTTATGGAACTAAGCATGTGCTGCATCATAAACAACTGCTCACTTTTGTCATCACCTCCATGTTTGCTAGATGATGCATAGTTTCCTTGCTGCAACTTTCCACTTTTAATGTCATTCTGCTTTTTATAGCAGTCCTTTGCCATGTGTCCTAGTTTGCCACAGTAATAGCACTCTATGCTATTTACATTTTGATTTCTTTGCCAACCACCTTGGCCTCTTTGGCTCCCCTGCCTCTAGACTGGCCTCTTCCACCTGTGTATGATTGTTGCTGTGAATCATTGGACTGTTGTTGTCCAGAATTTTGATTTCCTTGTCGGCCACCACCTTGGCCTCTACCTTTGCCTCTACCTGAATTAGAGTAAAAGGCCTTTTTTGATGTGTTCTTGATTTGTGAAGAAGAATCCTCACATAAAGCCTTTTCTTCAGCATAGATATCAAGTCCCGAAAGTTGGGAATATTCTCCCTAACTGCAATGGAGGTCTTGAATGGCTTGTACTATTTGCCAAGCCCTTTTAGACAGACACTCACCAAATCATCATTCTCCACTAATACATTGATAGATCCAAGGGATTCAACAATGCCCTTGATCTTTAAGGCATATTCATTGATGGACATGCTTTTCTTTTCCATAGTATGCAAATCTTGCTTTAACTACAACTTCCTTGCCTTTGTGTTATTCTGGAACATCTGAACCAGATTTTGCCATGCAACTGCTGGAGTGTTTGCATCCTGTATGTGTCCTATCATAGTGTTTGTGACTCTAATTGAAAGCCAGTACATGACTTTTCTTGCAACCCTAATTCCAATCCTTGAATGCCTTTATATCTATAGGAGTGGCATTCTCCTCAGATAACTCTGGAGGCTCCTCATTGTCTCCTGCTACATAATCCCAAAATCATGGAAAATTGGTCATTCTGAACTTCTAGGCATGGAAGTTATTCTTATTCAACTTCTCACTAACAATCTGATTAATTCTTTCAAACATGTTTTCCTGCAACAATCAAATAACCTGCAAACAGACAACTTCTGTATGCAACCTGTAATACAGCAGTTTCTCCTGTAACTGCTACAGCAGCGGTACTTCAGCATAGTCTGTATATCACCAAATGTGACCAGAGTACATGTACATACACCCAATATCAACAATACATGTCAAAACCCTGTCTGCACTTCCAAAATGCATTGCAATAACGAGATTTCGAGCAGAAACAGTTCTTTACCAGAACTTCCAAAAAACTACCGAAAATACCCTGCAATGACAAAACGGGACCCGAAACGCGCACAAAACACGAAAACGGCCAAAAAAATCCGTTTAGTAGGACAACATACCTGCCCTATAGCTTCGCTCCCGTGAAGATAGCTCCTCAATCGGAGATGTGTAGCTCCTAGAGCTACTGAGGGGGTGTTGTACCTAAACCAAGAAGGGGAAAGAGATAATGGTTCTCTTACTCGTATAGTACCGCTTCCTTCCTTGATTGTTCTTACCTCTAGCTTGCCTCCTTAGCTCTCACACGAACCACTCTCTGATACCATAAAGAGAATGTAGGGGAGAGGGAGAGCTTCAAACCCTAGCAAGCAAACACACACACACACAAGAGAGAGATGGAGCTGAATTTTCTTCTATCTTCTTCTTCTCTACTCAACCAATATAACATAAAGATAAGAGTACACACTATATGGGTTAGTACTCAACTAGTACAACATACAAGGGTCGGTCCATAATGTGAACCCGACTAAATGAACTGGTGCTATAACTATGTCTAGTAATCCAAAATGGCTATCACACAGCCTGTCATCCCATTGGCCGCATATCACCCATAATATCACCAACCATGCCAGTGGTGTAGATGCGGAAGCTATCACCCAAGCGGGTCATCAATGTCCATCGTCGTAGCACTAGTTGAGCTTGATATCTCAACATCTCTCTCTCTCTCTCTCTCTCTCTCTCTCTCTCTCTCTCTCTCACACACACACACACAGAGCACACATGCACACACCCTAAACCCACCCCCACCCGCACCCGCACCCCCACACACTCTCTCTCTTTCTCTTTGTACACACACGTTCTCTCTCTACACATAAACACACACATACACATTCTCTCACTCTTTACATGCACACAAACACATTCTCTCTCTCTCTCTCTCTCTCTCTCTCTCTCTCTCTCTCTCTCAAAACACACACACACATGGAACTAAGACACACACGGGAGAAGTTGTTTTTTGGGAAGTGCCACATAGGATGGCCAATCATGGGCCATACTATGTGGCACTTTATTTTTCCAAATGTTCCTTTTCCAAATCAACTCTCTCATTTTCTTTCTCTCAACACACACACATGCACACCCACACACTCTCTCTCTTCCCCCTCAATACACACCACACACCACACATACTCTCTTTCTTTATACACACACACACACATACACATACCCCTTCTTCCTCCCACACATACATACACATACACATTCTCTCTCTCTACACACACACACACACACATTCTTTCACTCTCTACACGCACAAACACATATATTCTCTCACTCTACATGCACACACACACACACACACACATTCTCTCTCTCCATCTCTTAAAACACACACACACACATTCTCTCTCTCTCTCTCTCTCTCTCTCTCTCTCTCTCTCTCTCTCTCTACAAAATATTAATATACATGAAAGTGAGTCTGCTTAACTCACTTTAATGTACTTCATTGTATATTTTCTTGTAAGAGAACAAAATATTAATATATATCAAAAATAAAAAACACATGGAATTAGAAAAGTAGCAACCAAGAAGCTACATTTTCATTTCTCCAATGTATCAACTGAGGAACTGACATTCACTCTCTCGACATCAAGAAAGGGGTAAGTTAACGTATTTTGGGGTTAACAAGATTTACCACTCTAATTCTACATCAAATAGAAAACACACATACCCCAAATGCATGCATGAGAGCAATCTATAAAGCAACGATGTCTGAATCTATAACTTGGAAGGGGGCTGAAAATAGTTCGATGGAATACTTATGGTGATTTTTTCTCCAAGAGTGTGTGGCAAGCTAGAATGAATTCCATGTGAATGTACTTCATGCATGTATTATGAGATTAATCATTATATAAGTAACATACCACTGACAGTCTGGTCACCGCCATAATTTAAGTGTATGTGAATACTTATAGCTTTGTATATAAGTCATTTTCTCTTATAATGCAACATACTCTCCCATTGTGCAACTAAGTCTTGCTTTTGATAATCCCCTTGCATTTTTTCTTCTCCAATACATGCTAGTGAGTGTGTATGAGTGATTTGATGTGAGAGGAGGGATGAGAACCCATAGTGTGACAACACTTGCAGGGAGAGGTGACGAAAATTACTGCCCATGCAGAAGTGGAGCTCTTGAAGCGGTGTGTGTGAGCTTAGCCATTGGAAAGATCCCTACAATTTTTATAGCTTGCTAAGGTAATCTCTTGTGAATGCGTTTCTAGTAGAGGCCGAAAGCAAGTAATAACAAAGGTAGAAAAAAGCAACGAGAAGAAAATCGAGGAGCCCCTAAACGAGCAAGTGCAAATCAATGAGAGGGTGTTGTAGAAGAGATTAATTGAAGCATGTTTATATATAGTTAATAGAGAAGAATAGCCACAAAAAATATTGAGCATGAGACAAGAACAATCACAAAAAAGGGAGCTTATTCATAGTATACGCAAATTTTCTACAACCATTATTGCAGAACATGAAAGATGAATTGTAAAAAATGCTCAAGATTGCATGGTAATTCTCTGATTCTGGGAAATATGCAGTAAGACATTCATGTACAAATGCTCAAAATTTTTTTAACTAACATGCATTAAAAGGGTCTTGTCAATTCGACAAAAGAAAGAATAAAAGTTGCGTGATACTGGCAAGATGCCTTCAAAAAGCTTTGATCCTTGAGCTCTATTGAAAAATGTAATAAAAATGTAGGCAAGATTGGCTAAACTTTGCAAAATAATAATTGTGCAAGATAATAATGTTCTCACAAGGGTCATCAACACTTTGTCGACTCTTAAATAAATCCCTGTTGTCTGTGTGCTCATTTGGGCACGAAGTGAATTCGTTAGCCATAGACACCGATAGTTGGTTGAAACTTGCATACATATTGGGGTGCATTCTTCTTGCTTGTGATTGGAGTTTCTAGACCATTTAAAATGTTTTTGTATCTCACTAAGGAAATTGTCATTTTGTTTATTTTCTTTGGAACTTGTGTGGACTATTTACCAAAAGGAAACAAGAAATCCCACACTATTCGGCACTAGAGGTCATAGTAATTAGGCGATTTTGCTACAAGTAGAATGAAGGAGAGGGACCTCCTCCATCTAATGTGGTTGCTTCTATAGATTTGGAATGGCGTCACTATTCTTCTTTGGCCATGGGTTATAGAGCCAATAACCCAACTCCATGCTATACATATATATATAAATTTTCTATTTCTAAGGCCATGATCACTAAACCATTACGCTCATAATCGTTGCTCTACTACGCTAGCTCTTTAGCACTGGAAATTGTCATGTATAGATCTGATCCTAGTACAAGGAACATGATGATCTTCTCTATGTTGATCCAATTCGATTACAACTGATATGCTGCGAGTTAATAAATGAAAAATGCACTAACGACCAGCACTAACCATGATATTGTCTTGTTATGTGCATGTACCTTTTGGAAAGCACTATTATTGGAGGAGGAGGAATAAGAATGATCTTTGCAAAGATCAGCTACATTAACATGTTCTTGCTTCAATCACCTTTGTGCTAACAAAGAGAGTGTAAAGGTTACATGCACTCAAAGGTAATGCAAAGCCACCCAGAGGAGACAATGAGACAACCCCTATATGGACACTTATTGCAACAGCAAGAGAGAACAACATAGACGATTTGCACCACATGGATTTGTATATGACCTAGCAATGGTCATGCTCCTAACTATGAATAAAAAGTCTCGTTTGCTCTCCCAAAGCACCATTTTAGAACACCACCACAATTGTTGTTGCTCACCTCACATCAAGCGTTCTCTCTCTACACATAAACACACACACATACACATTCTCTCTCTTTACATGCACACAAACACATTCTCTCTCCGACTCTCTCTCTCTCTCTCAAAACACACACACACATGGAACTAAGACACACGCGGGAGAAGTTGTTTTTTGGGAAGTGCCACATAGGATGGCCAATCATGGGCCATCCTATGTGGCACGTTATTTTTCCAAATGTTTCTTTTCCAAATCAACTCTCTCATTTTCTTTCTCTCAACACACACACATGCACACCCACACACTCTCTCTCTTCCCCCTCAATATACACCACACACCACACATACTCTCTTTCTTTATACACACACACACATACACATACCCCTTCTTCCTTCCACATCATGGGCCATCCTATGTGGCACGTTATTTTTCCAAATGTTTCTTTTCCAAATCAACTCTCTCATTTTCTTTCTCTCAACACACACACAAGCACACCCACACACTCTCTCTCTTCCCCCTCAATATACACCACACACCACACATACTCTCTTTCTTTATACACACACACACACATACACATACCCCTTCTTCCTTCCACACATACATACACATACACAGTCTCTCTCTCTCTACACACACATGTGAATACTTATAGCTTTGTATATAAGTCATTTTCTCTTATAATGCAACATACTCTCCCATTGTGCAACTAAGTCTTGCTTTTGATAATCCCCTTGCATTTTTTCTTCTCTAATACATGCTAGTGAGTGTGTATGAGTGATTTGATGTGGGAGGAGGGATGAGAACTCATAGTGTGACAACACTCGCAAGAGAGATGACGAAAATTGCTGCCCACGCAGAAGTGGAGCTCTTAAAGCGGTGTGTGTGAGCTCAGCCAATGAAAAGATCCCTACAATTTTTATAGCTTGCTAAGGTAATCTCTGTGACAACACTCGCAAGAGAGATGACGAAAATTGCTGTCCACGCAGAAGTGGAGCTCTTAAAGCGGTGTGTGTGAGCTCAGCCATTGAAAAGATCCCTACAATTTTTATAGCTTGCTAAGGTAATCTCTTGTGAATACGTCTCTAGTAGAGGCCGAAAGCAAGTAATAACAAAGGTAGAAAAAAGCAACGAGAAGAAAACCGAGGAGCCCCTAAACGAGCAAGTGCAAATCAATGAGAGGGTGTTGTAGGAGAGATTAATTGAAGCATGTTTATTTATAGTTAATAGAGAAGAATAGCCACAAAAAATATTGAGCATGAGACAAGAACAATCACAAAAAAAGGGGGCTTATTCATAGTATACGCAAATTTTCTACAACCATTATTGTTACAGAACATGAAAGATGAACTGTAAAAAATGCTCAAGATTGCATGGTAATTCTCTGATTTTGGGAAATAAGCAGTACGACATTCATGTACAAATGCTCAAATTTTTTTAGCTAACATGCATTAAAAGGGTCTTGTCAATTCGACAAAAGAAAGAATAAAAGTTGCGTGATACTGGCAAGATGCCTTCAAAAAGTTTTGATTCTTGAGCTCTATTGAAAAATGTAATAAAAATGTAGGCAAGATTGGCTAAACTTTGCAAAATAATTGTGCAAGAAAATGATGTTCTCACAAGGGTCATCAACACTTTGTCCACTCTTAAATAAATCCCTGTTGTCTGTGTGCTCATTTGGGCACAAAGTGAATTCGTTCGCCTATACATATTGGGGTGCATTCTTCTTGCTTGTGATTGGAGTTTCTAGACCATTTAAGATCTTTTTGTATCTCACTAAGGAAATTGTCATTTTGTTTATTTTCTTTGAAACTTGTGTGGACTATTTACCAAAAGGAAACAAGAAATCCCACACTATTCGGCACTGGAGGTAATAGTAATTAGGTGATTTTGCTACAAGTAGAATGAAGGAGAGGGACCTCCTCCATCTAATGTGGTTGCTTCTATAGATTTGGAATGGCACTATTCTTCTTTGGTCATGGGTTATAGAGCCAATCCATGCTATATATATATAAATTTTCTATTTTTCTAAGGCCATGATCACTAAACCATTACGCTCATAATCGTTGCTCTACTAAAGTGAGTGCGCTAGCTCTATAGCACTGGAAATTGTCATGTATAGATCAAGGTATTCTGATCCTAGTACAAGGAACATGATGATCTTCTCTATGTTGATCCAATTCGATTACAACTGATATGCTGCGAGTTAATAAATGAAAAATGCACTAATGACCAGCACTAACCATGATATTGTCTTGTTGTGAGCATGTACCTTTTGGAAAGCACTATTATTGGAGGAGGAGGAATAAGAATGATCTTTGCAAAGATCAGCTACATTAACATGTTCTTGCTTCAATCACCTTTGTGCTAAAAAAGAGAGTGTAAAGGTTACATGCACTCAAAGGTAATGCAAAGCCACCCCAAGGAGACAATGAGACAACCCCTCTATGGACACTTATTGCAACAGCAAGAGAGAACAACATAGACGATTTGCACCACATGGATTTGTATATGACCTAGCAATGGTCATGCTCCTAACTATGAATAAAAAGTCTCGTTTGCTCTCCCAAAGCACCATTTTAGAACACCACCACAATTGTTGTTGCTCACCTCACATCAAGCTTGTATCTCTTACACTAATGGTGTTTCACAAAACAATGAAAGAACATGAATGTAGCTGGACAAGCGTTTTAAGTTGTAAATAGACAAAGCACTGCAATAGAAATGTGTACAACCAAAGCATTCACAGAAAAGAAGAGTAAAAACATATCAATACAAAGAGAAGACAATCTTCAGACCTTGATCTAGTGTGTTTTAGCACAAAAAGCTATGATGATGGGCTATGACAAGGCCCAATATTCTATATGCAAACAAGGTTTGAATCTCTTCCTCACCATACTTACTTGAGTTCAAAGCAGAGAAGGACAAGAAGATGAGAAGATTTCAGAAGGACCCAACCACCCCCCCCCCCCCCCCCCCCCCCCCCCCCCACATGTTGCATAGCAGTTTCGGCAGCGGCCCCTCATTTAGTCTCTTTTTTAACTTCTGTGGAGCATCAAATCGGGACCCTAATGAAAAAAATTCCAACACTTCTAGCCCAAGCTGATGACCATCAACTGGAATCAACATGCCATTAACATTCCAGCTTCATTTCACTTATTGTCAATGTAGTTTATCGTATAAAAACATCTGTACAAAATTAGCAATGCATATACAGTCGGCCACCCAGCCATGGCTCAAAAACAAGAACTTATGTACAGCTGCACCATGGTTGATGGGTAATAAAAATGTGCAGCAATATTTAAAAGACCTAACTTGATGCTCGAGGTATGTGGTAGAAATTGTAGGACTTATCGCGCCCCTGCACTGCATCTTTTAAATACTGGATGATTATGCGCTCTCCCGGCAGAGCCTCTGTTCCTGTAACCCCTTCTCGCTTCACAGTGAGAAATGTTCCATCCTCTTCTTCCCCTACTGTCACAAGCAAAGAACCCTTGGGCTCCAAAACACCATTACTGGCAGTAATCAAGGTTAGTTGAACCCCATTCACTAATGAATCTGCTCTGAAAGGAAGGGGAAGTGGCAGCTCACTAGAGGAGGCAAAGGTCACTGCCCACTCCTGTACAACCTCCACAACCTGCAAACAACACATTTTTGAAGAATAACTTGTACAGCCCATCTCTCATTCGACTATGAACTGAGTGAGTGGATGAGAGCAGCATCAGGAAGCAAAAGGTTCATACATTACCAAAATGAACAAGGTGAGAATTTTAAGCCAATTGTGAAGCTAAAATGTGCATATAAAAGACAGGAAAGAAAGACCTTGGAAGCTTCTTCTGGATCAACAGCTAATTTGACAAGATCAGAGGTACATGATCGGCCAAATAAACCTAACCAACCACTAGCATCTATATTCTGTTTCTTGCCGGAAGTAGGTCCCGAGCGCTGGGTGCCCCATGACCATAGCCACCAAAAGGCACCAGCTTGCATCTTGAAATCAGCATCCATTCGGGCTTTTCGTTGAGCAGGTGTCTCGGCTCGCCAATTTTCTTAATGCCAAACAAAAAACCATGACTCGGTAAGGAAACAGTAACCGTGTAATTGCATGCTTGCCTAACACATAGCAGAGTCAAACATTTTAAAAAGAAACCCAACTCTTAATAAAGAGTGCATGTTCTCAGCTCTAATAACAATCTAGTCTGGCAGAGTGATCGCCTTGAAATTATGTTCGAATTCAAAAACATCTTTGCATTCAAGTGATCTCAGAGGGCCAAAATAAAGGACCATCTGTCACCTGTGCTGCCTTGCTTGGAGCTTGCCTCGATCTTGCGCTTGAATGTCCTTGCAGCCATGAAGACATTGTTTGGTCGTTCCCACCCCCCACCATAAACACCATTGCTGGCCTTGGGCTGTGGGCGTATAAGGTACTCCAAAATGGGTAGATCCTCTCTATCTACATAGTGGATGCAATTCACAGGACATGCTTCCAAGGCAACCTATAAAATAGCTGGAATGATCAGCACAATTGACACAACACGTGCATCATACAACCCAGGCTTCCAATTTTCAATGCAGCCTACAAAAATGGATGTTACTAGCCAAACAACAAGCTTGAAGAACGACCTTAATTTGAGGGTCTGAATCCCCCCATTGGGTTGTAACATGAGCACGGCCACAGGACTCATCCATGCAGAAGGTTTTGCCAGCACGAAAAACGCACTCCCGACAGCCTGTTCATGGAGCCATGCAGAGACAGTTTGTAAGCTTACGATAAATCTAACAAAAACCTCATTGAGAAAAAAGGATGCTGACTACCTATGCAGGAATTCTCATCAACAAAGATGGCCTGAGGCCTTTCTGGGCCATTCCAGCTACTGTATGCAAAGCCAGAGTAGGAAGACCCCCGAGGCCCATGATGGGTTCCGCCTGCTTTGGAGCTGGAGAATGCATAGGCATGGCGCAATTCATCGCTCATGAGTGTCTGGTATGCTTCATTGAGCAACAGGGTCATGGCATGGCCCTGGTGTCAAACAAACCACATGAAACCAATTGCAAAGCCATAAAATGAGTTGTAAACAAATAGGCATATTTGTCTATGTGTATATACATTCGTACACCATATACATGTATACATACATAAAACAAACATACATATACATGTAAACAAGGTATGTATATGACAGACATGCGTACAAGCATGAATAGAAGGATACATATGTCACTGTGTCTTTGGTGTGTGAGCATATTGGTGGATACATGCTTGTTTGTATGGACATATGTGTAACAGATAATTTTGCATACAGATGTACGAGTATACATGTGTTTTGTCAATGAGGTAAGAGTCCAAGTGGTGAAGGTGTTCGCCTAGGACCAGGAGGTCTTGGGTTTGAAACCCTACAAGGTGCTTCCTCGGTAGCATCACCTATGGGCAGATACAAAGCGCCTGCAAGCGGCTGCCTACGGGTGGTGAAAAACGGTGAAGGTGTTCGCCTAGGAACAGGAGGTCTTGGGTTTGAAACCCTACAAGGTGCTTCCTCGGTAGCATCGCCTATGGGCAGATACAAAGCGCCTGCAAGCGGCTGCCTACGGGTGGTGAAAAACGGTAAATTCGGGAGGATCTTGGGCCTAAGGCTAGTCAAGGGAGGAAAAAAAAAAAAAAGAGTGTACAAATCATATACAAGTATACTTGCGTACATGTACAAGTGTGTGTTTGTTTGTTTTCTTGCTTGCTTGCTTTGCGAGTGTGCATCTGCGAGCGCGTGTATGTGGGTACAATCACACCAAAAGCGTATATATTGCGCTAATGAGAGATGAAGAGTCATGGCAAAGCCTTCATGTGAGTTGCAAACACATAGATATGCACATACGTACCTCCGGGCCAGCAACATCTGGGTGATGTTTTTTCTGCAGACGACGGTAAGCTTTACGGATTTCTTCACAGGAAGCATCCACGCTGACGCCCAAAATTTCGTAGTAATCCTTGTGGATGGCATCCGCCGACAATCTGGCCTGGCTGGATGCGCTGTGGGCGACAATTCTGCTACAAGAATTGCAGGAAGGGCGTTAATCATTTTGGGCTGAAAGGGGCAAGGTAGCCTCAATGAAATGCGAATGTTAAACCTGTGGGGCGCCCATTTTCCAGATGGCGGTGATCTTCTCGCAGACACAGGCTCGAAGGTGGACGTGGGTTGCGACGACAGGAGGGAGCAGGAAGCCATGGTGGTGAAAGGTGGCCTCCGCTTCCTCCCGATAGCGTTTATGAAATATCTCGTGGCTGGAGCCTCTTCATGGTCTTGATATTTCAATATGACGATCTCATTTTATATACGAGAGAGAGAGAGAGAGAGGGAGAGGGGGAGTTATGAACGTTGGTAGAATGTATATACGACCAACGGTGGGATTTGAACTCAGGTAATCATGAGAGAGAGAGAAAGAAGGGTATTATCGTCAGGAGAATGCAACACGAGGGCATATACGACCAACGGTGGGATTTGAACTCGGGTGGATCATGGTCTTTATAAATGAGAGAGAGAGAGAGTCTACCTTTTTTTTCATTTCACAAAAATCAAATGCCTCCTTTTTTTGCAAGAAAAATAGATATAGTGTTATTGCCATTTATGTGGATGACATCATCCTCACTATGGGTAGCACTAGAAGAAAATTTAATAAACACAACTACTTCTAAGTTCAAGATCATCTTCATTTCTCAAAAAGGCCCACAAGAAATGTATTTGAGGTACAAGTGATCACTAGAAGAAGATTTCATACACAATCGCCTAGTTTTAAGCTTCAAATGAGAGATCTTAATATTTACACATTGAGGTCTTCGAAGGAAGGTACTCTAGGAATGTAACTTATTTCGTATTGAAATGCAAGTTGATTTGTAGTTGTTTGTCAAAGACACCTCACTATTGTGGACAAGGTCATGCAGAAGACATTGCTTGGGACTATCATTTAAGTAGTTAGTCTTTCACCTCCACACCGTGGGTTCTACTTCTTTCGAGCGAACAAAAAAATCGAGCAGGGCGTCGCAAATACAAATCATAGACGTGCAGTGAGAAGCAATCTGGCAATAGAGCAACTCCACCTAAATAATCCATCAGGCCTATTACTACATGTAGACCCTCACACCAGCCATTGTGGCAGCCAACCTACCCAAATCCCGAGCCTAGAAGAGGATGGTCACCTTTCTATAGCATGCCCTGAACTCGCAACACCTACCCAACCTCATCCTTGCTCCACCCAACCCGAACAATCCGAACCAACCCACCCCTCGTGGAAACAATGATGATGAGATGGGCGGAGTTGAAGACTAAAGCTCCCGGACCCAAGGAGACCCCAAAAAGAAGGGGGAATTTAGAAATGGTTCCTCATTGTTCCATTGAATTTCAATTTTGATTTGTGACATTCAAAATGCAACCACCCATTAACAGACACATATTGTGTACATAAAGAGAGTATTAACAAACACATGTGTAATTGTAAGTGAATTCGCCATAAAATTGAGCTACTTCCAAAATGGCCACGGAAGCTCATGAACAGGAACAATCACATGGAACCTTTGAAGTAGCCGGCAAAACTATGGATGGCAACGTCTAGAAACTCAATGATAGTCATTCATGTAGAGTCACACTCATCATCAATAAACAAATGGCATATGTCGCTCCTTATGTTCCATCTCAAATCTTGGGTCTTCAACCATTGTCCTTGCCATCACCTCCACATATTAGGGAAGCTGACTTTGTATTGAAATCAAAACAAAAACAGGTTTCATGCATCACAAACAAGTTTGAACATTCTAATTTCTATCTCACGCAACCACGCCATCAAGTTGCGTCAACCACACCTTATTAGAGGTATGACCAATTCACTATCACCACATACACAAATTTAACTAGCAACCTGGCATCATTAATAAGGCTATAACAACACAACTATGTTGACCATTAAGTGAGACAACAATCATTTGAATCCGCAACCAGAATCATAACATCCAAAATCATAGGAAACCACCCACAGCAAGTAAAACCCTCAAAAAACAAGAAAGAATCCAAAAAACACAAACAAATAGTCACCCCACCACTGCAACTAAGAAGAAGGTGTAGATGCTCACTAGTCGTACGGATTATCTCCCGCATGCATGTCAATCTCATCATTAGCAGCCCGTGAACTACTAACCTTTGCATCTTCCCCGCTTCCTAGTAAGAAGCAAGGCACATATGATGCAATAAGTCTCTCATCTTTTTCCATCGAGGCACACACATGGCCTATCTTCAAACATGCCTTGAGAATAGAGGCAATACCACATCCCAACTCAAGGCAAATACCACCACATGTGATGACATAATAACTCAAGAAAGCAAGCCATAAATGTAACACTCCTCTCCAAGGTTCCATGAATATCCTCCCCGAAAGGCTCCCTATTGCGTGAAACCTTAAGCAATTCGTGGTAAGCCACTGAATCCAAAGGCCGCATATGTAGAGTCTCAAAGAGTGGCGAACTCTCCAAGAAAAACAAAGGAGGCACCATCCCTCGTCTATGAACCACAAAGAGCATAGATGAAGCATACTGTGAATCAAGAAAGACAAACACTCAAACCAAAGGCAATGCCTTATTTGCACATTAAGCACAGAGTTGCAAGCGAAACTAGCAAGACTACCTCTATCATAATCCACCACTCTCATGGTGAGCATATGGGGAGTGATGCATGACAACAATCCGTTGCCATACCTCCAGATGTGATATACGACAGTACCCATCTATCCAACCAATAGTCTCCCCTACAACCCAATGTAAAAATAATCATTACATTAAAACTATTTTCAAATAAAAAAATCAAACCAAGTAGATAGGAAGAATGTTCATGGAAACCAAGTAGATAGGAAGAATGTTCATGGAAGCCTTCCATGGATGCCACAACCACCCATAATCAGAGAGTGTCAATGTAGCCAATGAAACTCTATATTACACATGGTCCTCTTTGATAATGCCCCAAGGAGGCCTAGACATAGCACCATGTAGAAAACCTCTGAAGGGGAGGTCCAAAAACACAAAATCTAATGCCCAAGACACGGACCTCCCCTTCCTAGTAAACTCTCGACCCTACAGGCACCTCTGCATATGCTCATGAATATTCGTGTATGTTGGATTTTTCATTTCTCCCGAAAAATCCTTGCCAATAGCGATGTACTCACCATAAGTAGAGACAAACACTTGGGATAATCCCTCAAGAAATCCTCTCCAAGCGTATGGTCTGATTGATATACATAAGTGATCATTCAATTTGAAACGACCCTGTCTATATTAACACCACTGAACTCACTGCTGACACCTAAACCTAAAAGAATTATTTAAAATAAGAGGTGTATGAAAAATAGATTAAACAAGAGGTTAAAGGCTCCGAATGTTGTATTTTCAGACCCCCCCCCCAGCATCCTCATCCTCATAGAGTGTATCACCATGCTTTCACATTCCCTTTCCACCATGACCTTTGGACGACTAAGTTAGAGGTATTTGTCCGCAAACAAACAATACTCACAAAGTATGCATAAAAGGCAAGCATGCTTTTCTTACCTCTATCCATTGATTCATTAACCTTCTCCCGCAATGACCCTAGGCTACTCTTTTGAAACCTGTGCATGGAGCTCCTTCTCCCTCTCCAACACGTGACCCTTCTCTAGGTCTATCCACCATGGAATTTTTTTTATCTCCCACTTCAAGCATCCATGCATGGGTGGAGGGTACCTACTAGTGGCCGCATTTGCAATCATCAACCACTACTTTGATCTAACTGGCATAGTGTGCAAATGACCCTTATCTTTGAAGCAAACAAAGTATCTATATGTATTTACATGCACACAAATCGCACTAGGTTTCTTTCACTTGTGGCAATAAACTAAGAACTAGATAAGATTCCATTGTACTCCTCATAAAGAAGATATTCACAGAAGATGTTACCTGTAGACTAATCTGTGGGCCGCCATCTAGATCAAATCAAGCTTCTTCAACGCAGTTACATCACCCTTTCTGTTCTTTGTCTCTTCACGAGTCTCCAAAGGAAATAAGCATTTCCTCTTCTCAATCTTCACCTCTTCATAGTAGTTTTACAACAAACAATCTTCAAGGACCACAATACCACTAAGAGCTTTCTCAAAATCTCTCAACAGATCTTGAGCTCTCTACAATAGTTTTTCTAGAGTCACTTCTCTCCGAAGCCAACTACATAATGAAAACAAATATGTACACAACCCACATCTTAAAACGAGAATGTGTGAACAACAAATGCAGGAGTCCAATACAAAGGTGTGCCATGATCTAAGCCAAAGTGCAATAGAAGGATATAACTTATTGTCTGTATATGTGATCTCCTCGAGAAAGGTCGAACATAGATTAGGTGGTCTTGTTTTCCTCCAGCAAAGACAACCAATAGATTTTAGACTCGATGGGAACGTCACATAAGGCAACGTCACCATGCTTAGGGTCAATTATATTAAGAATCTTTAAAAAAAAAGATGACACAGACACGTGAAAAAAAAGCACTTGCTCAAAAATTGTCCTATTTTTTTAAAGCTTGCAATCTAACATTTCCAACACCACATTAATCGTGCTTTCCTTGGAAACTCTCCGAAAAGGTAGTGACAACTTTTCTTGACCTTCCCAATTCTATCACCATATCGAGAGGAAAATTCCTCAGTCTCCTTCTCCTCCAATTTTTTGACCTCAGCATCAAACAATGTCAATCTTGCCTACTCAAGCTTCTTGTTCAATGATTGTGTATGATTTAAACCTAAAACATCAACAAAGATTTGAAGCATGCAACAAATATAAAAACCTTACAATTGATAAATGATGGCATCATAGCGACAACTCACATTGTACACAACCTTTCCAAGACATCTCTGAGTAAGAGGGTACCATGTATCTGCACCCTTCGTGTATTTCCTTCTAATCTGAGTTATCAACTCCTATCTCTATTAGGCAGATCCTTTAAGTAGTCCTCATGATTTGCAACACAAATGTTTGCACAATTCGCTATCTCATCTCATAATGTTGTTCCAACTAAAGCATGTTTATTCAAAATAAAAATAAAATAAAACTATCTCACTGAAAACCAAGACCCAAAAATAAAAAATTTGCAAAAGTTTCTTTTGATGTCTTATAGGAGACACAAGGACACTACCCATACATATATTCAAAGACAACCATTTTAGATTCATTGAGTGGACTTCCAAATATTTGTATTGTTCATAGATAAAGAAAGACAAATATATACTCACTAGTTCATCTTCTTTGCAAGCTCAATAGAAGTGCGATCTCACTCTCTTGTTGGATCTATGATCGTACACAAAACACGACGATGATTTGCTTTTGTATTTGAAAATCTCTCTTTTATTACAGCCTTCCAATCCTCCCTTCCCAAACATAAAACATCCTCCCTGCAAGCATATGCAATTATAGGATTCTCTGAATATCCTCCTTAAATTCCTTGTTGATGTCTTGCCAAAAGGATCCAAATCTGCCATTATCTCCTCACTAATCATTGTGCTCTCTCTAGCACATGTCCACATGGACACTATGAAGACACTTTTTTGACGCATACTTTTTAAGCCTAACACATTTGCACATGGAATAAGCCTGCATAGTGGAACTATTGGACATTGAAAACAACTGAAAAGCCTGGTTTTTTGTATTATATCTTCTCTTCTAGCCATATAACGTTTGTTCTCATCCCTGTCATCATTTGGAAGAGGAATCTCATATCTCATAACATAAGGAACAATTTGCATGTTAGCCTCTCCTCCATCTCATACTTGCTACTTGCACCAAACCATCAATAGTATGGCTTTCAACCTCTTCATCCACATCATGTACTTCCTAGAAATCTATCTCAACCACTTTACTAATCTCCTCCAAACTCTTTAAGGTCGTGGTTTGTATTCCTTGCTCCTCTTGCCTTTCTCCCACGCTTGCCTCCACATCCCCTCCTGGATGATAGACACAATTCAAATGTCAAGAAAATATTTGAATTTGAAATTAGAATGTAACATGGAATACATCTCACATAAATTTACATTAAAACATTCCAATCTTATAGCATTAAACAAAAACATCAATACGCATTAGAGAATCAACACTTATAACTCCTTAATTTAAGGCCAAACACACCACATGTAGATATAGGCATGCTTTCAACTAAGTTCATACTTTTCAATATATCAAGCATAAATAATTTGAACAATGTCTCTCTTCTCTTCTCTTTCATGAGTACATCTTCAACTTTAAGATACGACTTTCTCAATAGACACCACCTTATGAGGATAAATCTTGGTGTTTAGTAAACCATTCCAGAGTTGTGCACATTTTCCAACCAAGATAACAAGAGAATGACTCAAACATGTCATGTCTCCACCATTGTAATCTTTGTGCATGCTCACAATACCTCAAGAAACCAACAAGCAAATGGTGAACCTACCATTCTGAATCATATGCATGTCAACCATGGGTTTCGTCAAGATACTCTCTTACTAAAATGAGTGACTATTTCTCAAATCATTTAAATATTCCTTACATATATTTAATTATCTTTTCTTCTATAAATATGATATCATGCATGCCATAGCATTTTTAACGATAGATTCTATTAGTGACACATTGTACCATTGAGATGTGCATTGCTAAAAGTATGCCATACATGATATGATTATCAAAAGGTTTTTGTAGCTATTAAGTTCAAGACAGTGATAATTGAGATATCCATTGAGTGAAACACATTGATACGAGAAAACATTAAAAGTATGCCATACATGATACGATTATTAGAAGGTTTTTGTAGCTATTAAGTTCAAGCCAGTGATAACTGAGATATCCATTGAGTGAAACACATTGATAGGAGAAAGCATATTGTGCAACTTTATTTCCTTATGGTGTTTAAGTGTGCTCTTTACATTCACATTGCAGTTTATCCTCAGAAAGACTTAAACTTTTATAGTAATAGTTTCCTTATGGTAGTGAAGTGTGCCCTTTACATTCACATTGAAGTTTATCCTTCAAAGACCTAAACTCTATGAAAATGACAAGTAAATGGGTTTGCTTCATGGCCATAAGGCAAGCCATGGCCATGTATTTAGCGCGGCCTCCCAGGGCCATATTTTTGTTGCATGGCCATGTCTTTGACATGGCCATGAAGCAAGACATGAAGCAAATGGACTCTCTGTAGGCCCAGGGCACTCCTCTACAAGGCTGAAGGCTCACATCCAGAAAAAGGCTAAGCAGAGGGCTTCCCTGCCAACAGGAAGAGGGCATAATTTTTTAAGTCAGAGCACCATGATGTCTACGATCATGCTCCAGAATTAGATGTCTACGATCATCATGCTCTAGGATTGGATACAAAACTTATCACACAACATGAGGCTTGGAACAAACACAAGCACTACCACCCATTACCATATCAGAGGGCTGCTGATCACCTACAAGCCGGGTCAAGAAAGTGAAGAAGGGGGTTCAAGTTCAAGAACTTGGTGGATGGGAACCCCATGGCCATTAGATAGAAGAAGGAGCCACCACCCCCACTGAGAAAACACCTACTTTCACATCAAAATATATATTAAAGCTTTAGACGCTCAAGTAAGGCCAATCAAAGTGCAAGCACAGCAAAACACGTAGAATATTATTCAAGCACTTCATCAAACCAAATAGGAAACATGCAACACATTTTTTAAATAGACGATTTTCAGTGAATCCTCCCTTTTGGAGGCCACGCCGGCGTAGCCTCCTATGCTGCAGGTATATTTGTAAAAAATTCATAAAGAAAGAACATGCACCTGGACGGAAGGCATGACGGCTTTGACTTGCGTAGCATGATGCAGGTCGTTGGTGTTGAGTGTTGTATAGTAAAGATGAGGCAAAATGAAACAAGGGTTGTGGTTAGGGTTTTGAAAATTGATGAGCAAGAAGATGAACGATGGGGGAGTGATGGCAGTATATATATATTTGTTTAAATACAATAAAAAATTGGCTAGCCTTTTGAAAGTTTTTGAAAAGCTTTTTTAAAGCTATCTTTGAAGAATTTTTAAAATCGTATATAAATATATTATATTATAATAATTTTTTGAAGCATATATAAATATATTACATTATAATAAATTTTTGAAGCTCTTTTTAAAGCGCGCGCATACACACACACACACATAATTTTAAAGCTCTTTTTTTATAACTTGTTTAAAGCTATTTTTTATTTAAATAGTTTTTTTGAAGTTATATTTAAAGCTTGTATAAATATATATATATATATATTTGAAAGCTTTTTGATAGCTACACACACACACATTTATACATACACTTATTTACATGCATGCATACATACAGACACACACACACACACATATATGATCATATATAAATTTTAAAAAAACACAATAAAAATTGGCTACTCATTTTTTAGCTGCTCATGTATGATTTTTAGGAGTTCGCTTTTTGGAATTAACTTTCCTTTGTCAGTGTATATCTTCTCCTATGTTTTTGGTGATGATGTAAACGTAATCATGTGTGGTGGAGGTGCCTATAAAAATTTATTTGCCAATAATGACAAATAGTGAGGTTTACACCGACCCACACACATGCAAGCGCGCACACACACAAATAACCATACTTACACATTTATCTAATCCCACTCAATATACTCACATACAACACTTTGAGACAAAAAAAACATAGCAAGTTCAATTTCCAAGGCATGAGTGCATGGAGCATTATACTGAGACTAGTCCAATGTACTTCATCCCAAAATGGGTTGAACAAAGAACTTTCGGTGTGAATTAATATATATGTGTCACTTGTTTCCATAATTAATTACATTGAATACATGCGGCCGTTATTATTGAGGATAAATTATTTATCATCATTCTATATTACGATTTTTTTTGGCACTATATCGTTGAATATTATTTTTGGAAATATATAGTAGCTTTGAATGTATTGTATTTGTTTTGATCGATTATACAATTTATATTTTTGGTTTTTGCATAGGTGTTTGAACAACTTACATAAGAAAACAACTTAATGGATTTTGTTCTTGTCCTGTATTTTCAAGTTTTGTCCTCATTTCCCTCCAGTCTTAGTGACATGGTCAGTGTTTTTCTTTTGTTATTGTGACCTTGTTCTTATAGTTTCCTTTGAGAACAATGAGCAGAAACATCACTATTTATGGGCCTTTGCCTAGACATAAACTTTCAGTAGTTTTTGAAGGCAAATGGAAGAAGCTCAATCTTATCTTCTGAAGGAATATTTTGATTTGTAAGGGAAACCAATGGCATTGAAACTGTTTGGGACATCATAGCATAGCGGAGGCTACACTCCAACCCACACACTTTGTCAATCCGTGAATGCAACCCGGTTAGCGCCTAGAGGCTATCCCGAATGGGAGAAGAATAGTTAACCACACACTTATGACTTCTAGTCCTACTCAATCCTTCTTCAACACTCAAGCAATCAATCTAACATAATCAAAGCATCAAGATTAGGCTACACTTAAGCATAAAAATGCAACTTATGCAAAGAATCTAACATGCAAAGAGCTATCACACAAGCCTCAACTACACATCATTTCATGCACAAGCTTCATCACATGCACTCTACAATTCACAAATCAGATTTTAGCATCAAAACATCATTAAGAAATCTAGATTAGCAAGTGTGTAGACCATAACCTCATATCATTGAAAATGTAGAGAATAGAGAGTACAAGATTGAAGCAAGAATGGAGATGGAGAGCCTTGGGAGAGCACATGAGAAGGAGCTATGGAGCAAGCTCTCTCTATGAGCCTCTCAACCAAATGACCAAAGAGTCCCCTTAGCTCTCAAATGGGCCACCTTTTATACAAAAACTCTAGAACTCCCAAAAGTTCCCATGTGGGATTATTGTCAAGCCCTCTCCCACATTCATCTACAACTTGGAATTCTTTACAAGAGCCCTAAGTGTCTTTTTTTGTTGCATCCTTGCATTGATCTTCATTCGTCAATGCAACACTCCCCCCTTCCTATTTTGCGCACGTCCTCGAGCGCGGTAGGAGCACGAGCTGCAAAAAACAATGGATACAAGTAAAGCCTTTTATTGAGAAAAAAGAAAAGAAAAAAAACCAGCAATGATAATTTCACACGTGAGCATACAAGTGCAAGGCTGATTAAAGTTTTAAAGAGTACTAAAATAGGTGAGTAAAGACTAGTCAAAGTGAGACTTAAGTGGTAGATAGTGCTATGCAAAGGCAAGTGTGCTTGTACACCGCCGGTTATGACCGCAGTCTCAATGTCCTACAAGTATTTAAGTTATTCCTAAGTGGCAAACCTACTCCTAAATATGAGCAAAGGTGATTGGAACTCTTTTTTATTATTATTATTTTATTTATTTTTGATGTGTGTGTAGAAGTTGATAAAGATTAAGGTTCCATCCCAATGAGACCCAAGCAATGGCCAAGAGACCTCCGCCAAGAGAATCTAAAAGCCGCTAAGTATCTCAAGGGCGACAGACCCTTTTTCTTTCTTTTATGACATAAGGAGTACCCCATGAAGATGAGGGCATCGGTCTCGAGGGCCCATAGTGTACCCCAGAATCCTACCAACATCTATCAAGGCGATAGATTCCTTGAAGGTCTTCTTCTGAAGTTTTTTAGACGTCCGTGTTCACCCCATAGAAACCAAGGCATCGGCCCCAAGGTGCTAAGACAACCCCAGGTCCTACCAAGCATTCCTCATGGCTGTAGACACGTCATGTCTCAATTCACTTTGTATATTTTTTTAAGGGTATATTTTCATAAAAAAATTTTAAAATTAATCGTAGCACCTAGCTCATACCTAAGAGGTAGCTACCACTAGGGATAACTAATATACCTTGAAAGCATAAGAACTTGGCATACTCCATTGGTATATATCCTACACTGTCTTTAAATAGAAATATCTTTTACTAAGTTTACTAAGAATCTAGAATTCACTCACCATATTTTAACAACTAATCAAAAACTTAAACCAGCCAACATTGTGTGAACATGCAAACCATATATCCAAAAGATAAAAGCACATAAAGAACAAAAGATTATGATTTGAATACACCTGTTGTAGTGCCCGTTGATGTTGTTCGTTTGCATTGATGCATTGCTGATTTTGTGCAGATTGCTCCTCCTCGGTCTTTGTAGGTGTAGCATGTCTCCCCCCTTCCTAATTTGTGTGCACGATAGGTGGACTATTGGGGCGTGTTTGATGCTCTTTTTTAGCGGAGATCTCTGCAAAATTTTTATTAACAAGCAAGAAAAGAAAAGAAAAGAATAAAATTTGCTATTGGTGCCAATCACTGAATATAGCCGAGGGGAAAAACCCAATGGGAGAAAAGTGCCCTGGCTTGTCGATCTTATTGTGGAGTCACTGAGCTTACCCTTGCGCTGGTGGTGGATCCATATCCACTTCTGCTGGAAAGATGGTATCAATTTCCTCAGGATGCAGGGACAACTCTTCACAAAAACCGGCCTCTGGAGAAGGTGGTAGAGGAAGGAGTGCTTCCTCACTAAAATATGGCATTGGTTCTATGGGAAGGTTAAGCAGACAGTTTCGATTTTGAAACTGCGCAATATAGGTACTCATATTGATCCAATATTGACATGTTGAGGCTTGGGGAAGGAGGGCTTGCAAGATCGGTGGTTGCAAGTCATTTAAACTTGCATCCCTCCATTGTTGTGCTTGAACCTCCTCAGGTAATCTACGTTGATTTGGTCCTCTCTCTGGTATTCTCACATTAAGAAGATTATGGCGTTGGGGTGTAATTCCCACAATTTGCTTCATTAAGCCCGTGCCATATCGTCTAAAGTAAGAGCGGCATATCCAACAAATATGTGAAGCTTCTCCTAATACGAGTCGTGCACACTCTTGACAATGTGGAAATGGGTGATGCTGTTGATAGAATAACGTGACAAAGTGATGCCCACAGCAATTTTCACCTAAGGGAGCATAGAAGTACCTAGAATGTGTTTGAAACGGAGGAGCACTATAATCCCCGCGATGATTAGGTCGAGTACTATCAGGGTCAATGCATGGTGGACATGTATCTCGCCAAATATCCATTAGGAGTTATCTGGACGTAGAACAATGAAATTTAGAACACTCATATCCATCATTACAATTCCAATAAGAAACAAGATTATCTCAAAAAGAACACATCTTCTAAAGGCATAAGGAACTACATTATTCAAACATTGATCTACCAAAGAGCTTCAATTGTAGTGTTAATGCCTTATCTTTGGTTTTAGGTATATCCTTTTTAAGAGGTGGGAATTTTAGCAATTGTCTTGGAATTTGAGCAAGATAAGAGGATTTAGGCATTGAAATGCTAGAATCTATGCTCAAATGAGACTCATTTGGACTTGTCTTAGGTACACAAGTTGATGGTTGAATTGTGTAACAAGGAGAAATTGGGACAACTTGTGTTTCAATACATGTTTTAGGGAGATCAACACAAGTAGATTTGTAGGTGCTATCACAGCCACCTATCCTATCTTGAAGAGTTTGTGTTGATTTCTTTTGCACCCACTGATATGGAAAATCAAGGGTGGCTTCTGGAATCTTTCTGAAACACTCTTTTACTCCTAGCAAACCATGGCATTTTGGAAGCCAAATTGCTGTTGCCCCCTCATAATAGCCTTGTGCTTTAAGAACATGTTTTGGGACCCAACGAGTAACAATCTGAGGTTTAGGCTTGGAAAAGATGTGCTTCTTAAGAGGCTTAGCAACTGGACTAGATGGTACAAGTTTGTACGCATCTTTGGGTAGCCAAATTGATAATTCCTTCTTGCCTGGCCTTCTTTGAGCAGCAACTAGAGTAGTTGGAACATGCCAGCCATGGCCCTCACTTGAGATCAATTATCCACATCATTTGTTTTGGAGCTTCAAGAGTAGATTTTGAGAGTGGGTTGTGTAAGGTAGAAACACTACCCTTTTGATCAGCATCATTAGCAGATTTGAGTGTTAAATTCTCCACTGAGACTTCTTCTACATGCAGTGCTGTTGTGGAAGCATTCCTATAGTACAAATCATCTAGAAGGTCACGTGGTTGTACCATTCGTATAGGAATAATGTCATATCCATCTGAGTCACAGAATTGAATTGACTTAGGTAAAGCACAGGTCGATAATGTTGCAAGGACATGACTCCATTCCAATGGATCAATTAAATGCTCAGGGAAGGGTTGTGGAATGTATGCCTCATCTGATACACTTCGATTACCCTGAAGTCTCTCAGTGTTGAAATCCCTACATGAGGCTCCACACATCCACAGATCTTCTCGCCCGTCTGACAATGTAACTCTTGAGCCCTCAGATGAAGCAGAATCAAACTCATCTATTGGAGACCTTGTTACATCACGATATGAGTGATTCCTTAGGTTGACCCTTGTGATGACAGAATCATGTCGGAGGTACAAATAATTGTATCTCCAATCTTGAATCATTTGAAATTGTTGCATGAATGGTCTACCCAATATCACTTCATAGTTTGGATGTTTTCCAAAATCCACTACTGCAAAGGTGTGCTCATATTCAATCCCACATGTGGTGACCAATATGTTCTCAAGTAGCCCAAGGGGATGTTCTAAGCTTCCATCTGCTAGCTGCAAGCGCATCCTGGTACTCCTAATAGCTGGTTTGCCCCACTTTTCCCAAATGGACCTTGTCACAATGCCCACTCCTGCACCACTATCAAGTATTGCAGTTGAAACTACTTTTTGCACTTCTAATGGGAGGGTAACATTTCCCTGATCGTCCTCACAAAATTTTCCTACTTTGTTGATAGGAACTGGCATAACATGCTTTGTCTCAGGGTGTATAGTACACTCATGGTGACCCTTTTGTAGTAATACCTGCTCTGACAAACATGTGGCAATATCATTCCACAACTTAGGTCGAATTTTTATCAAGTCAAGCAAAGGTAAGGTACAAGCCACTGGTGCTGACAAAATAGCTTGCACGATACTCATATCCTTCTCCTTTGTCAACCTTTTATGCATGGAGGGTATCCTCAAGGTTTGAGAGCAGTTCTCATATTCTCCCAGATATGATGGTAAGGAATTCATTGTATGCTTACTTCTAGGAGAAACAATTGTTTGAACTTCCTCCTAGATGCTTGGGCGTCCAAAGTTGTTTTCCGTACCCCTGGTAAAATCCACCTCAGAGAATGGAGGCGAACTAATAGAAGACATGTTCTCATTAACTTTCTCATGAACTGCGGCCCACATCTCATTTGCCATGTCCTCATTAGCATCAATAACTTCATCATTGCATGGGAAGACAAGGCTAGGTGGTGGCAGATTACCTCCTTTCAATTGGGTGTCAATTGGTGCAGACCTTTCGCTATGAGCTTGTGAAATGAGCTCACTTTTCATTTCCCGACTTGATGACACTTCTGGTATGGTTTCTAATGTTGGCTTAAGAGAGGTTGGGCCCCGAGGAATAGGTGGTGGTGGTCCCTCAAGTATTGACTGAGCTTCCCTAATGAGTTGTTGATGTACAGCTAGATTGATCTTCTCCTCACGAGGGTTTGGGTATTCTTGAAGGTTCTTGGGTAGCTCAGATAAAGCTGCAATGCGACTTCTATGAGCATCAATGATGGCATCTAGAGTCTCATTCACTTTATCCACAAAAACAGAACCCCCAGAACTATCCTCAGTCGTACTAGCCTCATCTTGTTTAGCACTAGGCCCAGGTTGAGGTTGATGTTCCTCATGCACTTCTTGGGATGTAAAAGTTTGATCCCTCATGTTTTGTTTAGAGGCATCTTGAGAACTAGTGGATGCACTTTTAGTTCGCTTGTTTCGGTTCTTCTTCCTCCTAGTGGTTTTTTTTCTATTGGACTGTAGGGTCTTATCCACTAGATTTGTCTTTGCATCCCTAGTTCGAGGTGTCTCATCAGTTTGTATTTCGGCATTTCGTGTCTGTGATCTAGTCATGACTCTAAGTGGCACGACATCCTCATTCTCAGATGAAGGTGGAGATGGAACTGCCCCTACAAGGTTGAGTGAGACCTTTGGTTGAGAGGTGCCTTCCTCATGTGGTTTCAGCAGACAATCCTTTGGGAAGTGTTCTACACAACACCCTAGACAATATCTTTCAATTGGTGAAAACTGTTGTACTGTTGTATTGGATCGAGATGCTTGCCTTGAGCGATGTGGACAATCACAAGCCCAATGGGATTCTCCGCACTCATAACAGGGGCCCATTGGTTTGGCCTCTACTTTCCTTGGCTGCCATTGAGGGGCTGGAGTCCTAGGTTGGTAGCCGCCTAGCAACATTAAAGTGTTTTGTTCCCCTGGTTGAGCCTCCAGTGCTTGGCTTGGGTATGCGGGACTTTCAAAGATATTTTCTTTGGATGAATATGATGCATATTCTTCCTCCACATAGCCTGGGTTTACCAAGTCTCTACACATATTTGAATTGTCGTAGTCCACAACCCTTACAGGAGCAGTCCTAGGAGCAAGAGGTTGAGCACCAAGAACAGGTCGTGCTTGCTCTTGTGCCATCGGTGGCTTACGTTCAAAATTAGTATACTGTTGATACATTTGTGGAGCCACTCCACCCCTTGGCTGCTCACGCTCCTGTCTCATTCTTGCAATGCGAGTACATTCCTGTGTGGTATGGGTAAAGTTCCAAGCACAGGCTTGGCACCACTTTTTTGTGGGTTGGTTTGTGACTAGAGGAGAAAAGGTATTACATTCCTCTGTTTTATGGTTACCGCCACATGCTCCACAAAGATGAGGACCTGTAGGAAGTACACTCCTCATTCTCTGCTGCTGTTGTTGTGGCTGCATGGGTGGACGATAGGTCTGTCCCAATCTCCTTAGTACTAGGTTAGCTATCTGGTCTGGATTTACTAGCGCGCTAGACCCTGAACTTTGGTCATCACCCCACTGATCTCTAGATTTCACCTCAGGGCCATAACCATCTTGGAATTTGAAGTTATCGGTGAAATCCATAGCATCATGGCAACACTCATTGAAATTTGTATGCTTCTTTGCATAGAGATGTGTATGAAGTGTTGAATTTTTGAGTCCTTTTAAGAAGAGAGAAATTAATCGACTTTGGGCGGGCTTCTCATCTTCTGGGCAACGATTAATGTACTGCTTCATTCTATTTACACAGTCTCTAACACTCTCATTCTCACCTTGCTTGAAAGAGTAGATGTGTGCTACCGTGTCATGTTGAATTCCCATCAAGGAAAAAGCAGCAATGAATCTCTCTTCCAAAACTCGTAAAGAAGATTTGTCTGAAGCCTCTAGTGCTTGAAACCCAGCAAGGGCTTTTCCCTCAAGAGTAAGTCCAAATCCTTCAATTTGAGTATGATTGTCAGCCACTTGCTCAGCTCGAACTGCTTGCCTAAATGCTGCTACATGGTCATATGGATCTCCCGACCCTTCATACTTCTTTACCAGTTTCTGAAGAGTTGATGGCCTTACTTGTCTTGAATACTCATCATAGGGCCTACGGCCTCTCACTCTCAGTGGGAATTGTTCCTCTCTTTGGTAAGATGGTCTACATGCATCCAAAATTGGTGTGGGTCCCCTATTACCAGCCTCACCAAACCCTTCCAAAGATCTTGTCACCCGCATTTCAGGAGGTGCATTTATGGGAGGCCGAGTTGGCTCCCCTACCCTCCGATTGTTATAGTGAGAAAGATGTTGTTGTGGTGTGACCTGTGGTCGCACATTTGGTGTAGGACGATATCTTGGTGCTAGAGTTGGGCTACTAGCAGTGGTCCACTTTGATGTTGAAGGTCCCTCTCTAGTGAACTCATGTAGGGGAGGAGCAACAGTTTCTCCAAGAAAGGCTGTCTCTCCTGGTTTGGCTGTATTTGTTGAGAACACTTCCATGAATAATGGTTGTCCTTTCCACGTGAGCTCCCGAATCTCTTTCCAATCTAAGGTTCGGTATTCATTGGCCCATTTATCAATTATTCGGTTTATGTGTCCTGCAAGCTTCTCAACTACCTAACCAAAAAAATTTTTTACCCTACCTAACCACTAAATGCAACTAAAATGAGTATGTGTGGTGTAACTATCTATCCTATTTTTTTTATTTTTTTAAATAATTTTTTTAAATGATTTTATGTTTTTACTTTTTTTTAATTACAAAAATTATGAATCACGCTAAAAAAATACTAATTATGCACAAAGTTACAAAAATTAAAAAAAATACAAGTTACACTAATTATGCAAAAAATTAAAAAAAATGAAGAATTACAAAATATGCAAAAAAGTAGACTCCTAAAAAACACTTAATTTATAGATTTTTTTTATTTTTTTATTTTTTTATTTTTTTTATTTTTTTAAATTTCTATTTCTTTTCTTTTGTTTTCTTTTGTTTTCTTCTCCTTTTGTTGTTTTTTTTTGTTTGTTTGTTTGTTTTTTTTAAAACTAATAAATATCGTACCAATTACAAAAAATATGAATCTACTAATTATGCACGCAATTACAAAAATTTTAAAAAAATAAAAATAAAAAATGCAAGCTGCTTTAATTATGCAAAATTTTACAGAAATTTAAATAATGAACAATGGATTCAAAATACAAAAATAAAAATTGTTTTTCTTTTTTTTTTCTCTTTTTTTTAAAAATAAATTTATTATTTTATGGTTTTTTTTCTTTCTTTTTTTCTATCTTTTTTTTAATTAAAAAAAATTTATATATATATATATTTTTTATTGTTTTGTTGTTTTTATTTATTTATTATTATTATTTTTATTTAAAAAAATACAAAAACATGAAAAATTAATTAAAAAAATAAAAAAAATAAGAAATTCGCCGGATTTTTCGCTGGCGCGCACGTGGTTGTACCTTCTTCTCCACTGTTGCCGCTTGCTCCGCGGCCGCTCTTCTCCTCGCCTTCCACTCAGTGCTGCCGACGCTCCGTCGCCTTCCCACTCCACTTTCTGCCGCCTTCTGCAATGCCTACAGCCAGCCCGCGCTATGGTTGATGTCCGCGCTTCGTCCTGCCGACACCGCTCGCCATTCTTCTTTGCTGCGGGTGAGGCCAACCCCGTCAACGCCTGGGCCTCCCCACCTTGCTTTCTTCGCTTTTGCCCGCCTAGCTTTCAGCCGGCCTTCTACAATGCCTTCGCCTCCACTTTCTGCCCGCCTAGCTTTCTTCGCTTCTGCCTGCCTTGCTTTCAGCCGGCCTTCTGCAATGCCTTCGCCTCCACTTCCTGCAATGCCTTCGCTTCCACTTCCTGCAATGCCTTCGCCTCCACGTCCTGCAATGCCTTCGCCTCCACGTCCTGCTGGCCGCCCACACCTTCGCCTTCTCACTCCCAACTGGCCCCCCGCACGACAGCCTACAGCCTCCCACTGCAGCGCTCGATGTAACGCTCGATGCAGCGCTCAATGCAGCGCTCTTTCACGTTAATGTATAAAATATATATATATATATTTAAAGCCGCCTTGCTACAGCTTTCAGCTGGCCGCCCAACAGATGCACGTATATATATATATATATATATATATATATATATATATATATATATATATCTATTTATTTTTTCTTTGCTGCGCTTGATGGAGACGCCTCCCCACACAACGCTTCTGCAGCCTGCGCCTCCACCAGTACCTCCTACCTACCTCTCGCCAACCCCGTCAAAAATACAAAAACAGAAAGTACTTAAATCTGATTAATGGCGGGATTTCTCTACCGCAATGGGGTTTTAGTTTTTTTTTTTGCTTCTAATCAAAAAACAGAAAACACACAAGGCGCCCTTGAGATCACACACTCAATGCCCTTGCAAACTCTAATCTACCCTAATCCACGATTTTGCAATCAATGGAGCACTTAGTAAGAAGTAATGGTTAACACCCTTCACTAACTTAGGTGTGCGTTCTCAGGCAGCGGCGCCATTGTTTGGGACATCATAGCACAGCAGAGGCTACACTCCAACCCACACACTTTGTCAATCCGTGAATGCAACCCGGTTAGCGCATAGAGGCTATCCCGAATGGGAGAAGAATAGTTAACCACACACTTATGACTTCTAGTCCTACTCAATCCTTCTTCAACACTCAAGCAATCAATCTAACATAATCAAAGCATCAAGATTAGGCTACACTTAAGCATAAAAATGCAACTTATGCAAAGAATCTAACATGCAAAGAGCTATCACACAAGCCTCAACTACACATCATTTCATGCACAAGCTTCATCACATGCACTCTACAATTCACAAATCAGATTTTAGCATCAAAACATCATTAAGAAATCTAGATTAGCAAGTGTGTAGACCATAACCTCATATCATTGAAAATGTAGAGAATAGAGAGTACAAGATTGAAGCAAGAATGGAGATGGAGAGCCTTGGGAGAGCACATGAGAAGGAGCTATGGAGCAAGCTCTCTCTATGAGCCTCTCAACCAAATGACCAAAGAGTCCCCTTAGCTCTCAAATGGGCCACCTTTTATACAAAAACTCTAGAACTCCCAAAAGTTCCCATGTGGGATTATTGTCAAGCCCTCTCCCACATTCATCTACAACTTGGAATTCTTTACAAGAGCCCTAAGTGTCTTTTTTTGTTGCATCCTTGCATTGATCTTCATTCGTCATGCAACAGAAACCACTCTCTCTAAGTCATGAGCTTGTAAAGCCGGAGCCAATAATTCTTTCTGATGGAGAAGAATGTTTCATGCTAGATGCTAAACTTCACCAGTTATACAAGGTTTTTATTAACAGTGGTACAAATGTAACACCCGATTATTGTGGAGGATGATAATGAAGTTATTGGTGGCAAGATTAAAAGTGTCTTGAGCATGATTGAACTGCTACCCTTGAATAACAGTTTGCACGTGGTTTTGCATAGTGTAAAAAATATTGAGAGGGTGGTGGAGCTTCCAACATCATATGATGGTTACATTGCTTATGAGCTACCTCCTTGTTGTATGAAGTCTACAATGTACGGTATGGAATAAAAGAATGATGTGGCCACTCTTGGGTGGAGTATGTCACATGCAGTTGTGATTATTTTGATGGTGCTGTACATTTTAGTAGATGCTCTGGCCATTTACGTTGCATGAATATTGACTGCTCTTACTACTCTAGGTTGCATTATCAATATTTACGTTGCATGAATATTGACTGCTCTTACTACCCTAGGTTGCATGAATATTGACTGCTCTTACTACTCTAGGTTGCATTATCAATATGAAACATAGTGTAAAGGAAGAATAAAATGGAGTTGTCCTGTGGGATTTGATTGGTCCATAGTTTGGAAACATTTCATGTAAAAAATGTTTACAAATGCCAGAGTGTGTCTCCACATGCCTTGCCTATAACTTAGCTCCGACTCACTCTTTGGATGTTGATGAAAGTCATGTGATTGGCACAACTAGTCCTGCTCTCCTGGGGTGTGGTCAATGGATGAAGGGACATGTCTACAAGCCGTGGAAGTGCAAATGCTCCTAGCAAATGGAGTTTTTATTAGTGGAGGACCACCTTTGCAATCAGCTCAAGCCAACACAAATGCAGTGAAAATTCCAAGTTCTTTTTGTCTGAAATATAGGGATGGCAAGATTGTTAAGTGGAGAGCCCGATTGACTAAGGAGTTTCGTGAGAGTGTAGAGAAGGGAAGGACCTTGGTTGCACAAGTTATTCACGAGGCCAATATAGTATGAAATGAATCTCACATCTTCTATGTTAGGACTGAGGGGTCTAGAGCAATGGGTGTGAGCTACTTAGTGTCAATAGCAAACTTTCCGTGTTTCACATGTGAATGTTTCAAAAACGAGAGGGCAAGAGCTTGGCATACATACCATGCAAGCACTTGTACTTTGTTTACTTGTAGGTTATGGGATTGGATTCAGTAGCTCATGATTTCATGCACTAAGTAGCACTAACTAATGTGGAGTTATTTTAAGCACTTAGTGGCAGACGATGCCATGTGGCAACATAGTATGTAGATGTTGTTGATGTGGCTTTTTTAATGGCTTATGCGATGGTCCTTTTTTTAATTATCCTTGACTTGGGTGCACTTCTATCACTGGAATATAACATCTTTTAAGTCCCCTTGTTTTATGGTGGAAGGGGTCATTAGTTGGATTAAATGCTGTTGTTTTTAACTAGAATGCAATTTTGTGCTGGCGTGTGCTTGTTTGGAATGTGATGCTATTCTTTGGAGTTTTTTCAAGTAGTTAGTTGGTAGACGATGCCATGTGCCAACATAATCTGTCGGATGTTATTGAAGTGGCTTTTTTGATGGCTTATATGATGGTCCTTTTTGTTATTAGCCTCAACTTGGGTGCACTTCAATCACTGAAATATAGCATCTTTTAGGTTACCTTGTTTTGTGGTGGGAGGGGTCGTTAGTTGGATTACATGCTATTGTTTTTAACCAGAATACAATTTCGTGCTGGCGAATGCTTGTTTGGAATGTGATGCTATTCTTTTCTATCTAGAGGTTGTTTGATGGGATTCGCTGGATTTTCCCTTCGCTCGGAAAAACCCGCTCGAGTAATGTATTCCCTTGACACCATAAGTGTTTCCATATGTGTAGATCCTTGAGGTGTGAGTTCTGTTGAGAAACACATCACATCAAGCTATGGCTATGCAAGCTTGTAGGTTAAAGAGATGATATAAAACCCTAAATTAAGGTGGTTACTTCCTAAGTACACACATAATGATGAGAACTAAACAAATTAAGTTTTAGGCTCAAGTTCAATTAGGTTACAAGATTAAAACTTGTACTCATAGAAAGACTTGAGATCTTGCTTGATTTGATTGCTTAAAAGTGACCCCTTTTATATGAGAAAGACTTGAGATCTTGCTTGATTTGATTGCTTGAAAGTTGCCCCTTTTATATGAGATGGGTACAGCCAACAAAAAAAAAATGCAGAGGACCATGAATCTACGTAAGTGGTGTTGTGGTGGTGGTGAGAAGGAGTGCACAGGGATTGGGTAGGCGAGCATCACACAATGATGGAGAACTCTAAGAAAACAGTGAAATCAAAGAGAAAGAAGTGAAAAAGTGTGCCAATAATTTAAAAAAAAGACTATTTATGGCAAGGGGATCATGGTGGTGGTGGCTGGGTGAATTACGGTGATGACACGTGGCATAAGTTTATTGGTCTTAGGCTTTGAGCCGTGATCATGACAATGGTTGGCGCGTGATCACACCAAACATAGCCGTGATTCTCAGGAATCCAGCCAAGTGATATTGCTAAGATGGACTTGATTCAATGATATCTAGGCATATAACCATACCATGCTTGTGTGTAGAGATGATTTTCATATCATTTTGTGAGGCATGATTATGCAGACATGAGAATCACAACTGTGATTCTAGAAGAATCACGGCTTCAAGACGTGGTGTGTTAGCCAATAATGGGATGGATGGGGCTTTGGAGACATGGGGTAATTGATTGTGGCCCTCCATGAGATGATGATAGGAAGAAGTTAGTTGACATGATTCTGCATAATGTCATGATTTCGTAGAATCACGATGGTGAGCTAGGTAGAGAGTATGGAGCTTGTTAGTCCTCTGGGGCTTGTTGTGTTAAAACATGTGCATTCCATTCTAGATACTCCATGGGGTAGGCCCATAAATATCTGGATGAAGCTCCGGATGTAGAGGGAGTGTGTTGATGTAATTTTTACAGCTCTCGGTGGAACACAGTAGATCTTTCTCCATGTGTTGAATTATCCAGTCCATTTGTGTAGCACTCGGTGGAACACAGTAGCTCTTTCTCCATTAATTGAATTAGCCAGTCCATCGAATCTATAGTAGGTTCTACTAGGAGCTTTACCTTGGACTTATGTTCTTGAGACTGTTGACTAGAACATCTTTGCCATTTAGGTAGGGAGTTGGGTAATATATTGGTTTTTAGCTTGGTTTGTTTGGCATCTTTTGCAACGTCGAGTTGGGAAGGTTCTTGTGGCTTCCCAGTCACATTTTCAGCATTTACTGACTTCCGTCTCCATTCCCATCAAGGCTTGGTCTCGTTGATTGATATAGTGAGATTCGGTTTTGAATTAGATCTTATCTTGGGCACCCATACCTGTTTTGTCACTTGATGTTGTAGAGTGGTCTTCTTGCAGTGTGCATCCATTTTGTCCTTCCTTTTCAATTACCCTTTTTTGTGGCTAGATTAGTTGCAGTGATTGGGTTAACTAGTGGTTGTTAATGAGGTTTATGCATAGGAGGCTGTGTCTCAGGATTTCATGACTTGGGTAGCCATATATTTGTGCTTCCTTCATAGTACCCTTGTGGTTTCAATAGCCTTTTGGGAACCTAATAGCATTGGACATGAGGTTGTTGAGCCGTAGCCTTTCATTGTGGAGCAGAATTATGGCCTTTGTTTGGGACAATTGTTGCCTCTTTCTTGAACACTTTGCCTCAAGTGCCAAAAGGCGTAGTGGCATTGTGGATGACTATGGTGGCTCAAGTTTGAAATTGTGGACAGTTTTGCGATGGTACTCCGTAGAGGCAATGTGTATCTATAGTCTCCCATTGTCAAGTGAGCACTTCTTTGCTACTAATTGACTTCACAATTTACAACAGAGATCCAGTTTTGCTCGAAGCAACATCTCCTCATCTAATGCACCTATAGGCATGAAAAAATCCTTACATAGCCAAGGATTATTTTTGGTGGAAATATTAACTTTCAAACAACCTAACGCTCCTATGGTCCCTACATGCACACTTTCAACCTTAGCTGATGTGGTTTCCAACTTGGGTTTGTTTAACTTCACCTAGGTCTCATATGTGGGCAAGTTGTGACTTGCCCCTAAGTGAATCATTGAGAGGAGATTAATTGTGTTCCCTCCAATAGAGAGTCCTACCCTGAGTCGTGCATGTTCTAGCTCAAGGTCCTTGTCCTTGATCAGGGTTAGAGTAGCCATGTTTATGTGGAGTGTTTGTCCACTTTGTTTAGCCTTGACTTGGGCTTCTCTAGCCTTAGCCTCATGTTATGCTTTTTTTTTAAAAACCTTTCTTGTCTCAATTTTTCTTGCTTTTTCTTTTGTTCCTATTCCAACATGTCTTGGGTTAAGGGCCCAAAGTGTGGCACTCATGTAGCCTTGCATATCAATTCCATCAATTGTCTCAATTCGAGTTGTAGCCTCGGTATTTTAGTTTTTCTGCTTGTAAGAACCAACTCCGTATATAAGTACCAAGTCTCCTTCCTGTAGCTCATTTGATTTCAAGTTATAGCCATATGTTATATGTACATTATGTGTGTTATGTTATATACACATTATGTGTGCATATACTAGGAGGCTAACCCACATTAGGCTTGTAAAAACAGCTTTTTATTAAAAATAAGTTTTTTAATTAAAAAATAGCTTTTTGATATTTTTCAAGGAAAAAGCTTGGGAAAAAAGCCTGTAAAATACTGAAAATTACGGGATTTGAGGAGAAAAATCTCTGGAAATTTTTTCTTGAAAATTTTTGGCTTTTCAACTTCCGGAAAACCTTTGGCTTTCCGTTTTCCCATAACCTTTTGGCTTTCCGAATTCCGAAAAAACTTTTGACCTTCCGTATTCCGGAAACTTTTGACCTTTCACATTCCGATTTTTTTTGTCTTTTCATTTTCCCAAAACTTTTGGCTTTCTGTATTCCGGGAAAACCGTTGGAATTCTGAAATTTTTTGACCGTTCGTATTCTAAATGCGTTCGGGGTTGATTAAAAATTTTAAAAAACTCCTGAAATTTAGTGGAAAATTAGACAAAGGTTATTTTAAATTTCAGGAAAATGTGGGGTTGGTGTTTGGCATGTGGTGTGTCCATTCGGACGCCCATGACCATTCAAATTCCTTTAAAAATATATTTTTTGACCTAGAAAATTAGAAAAATCCATTAAAATGAAAATTTTGCATTGGATTTGAGAATTGTCGGGCGGAATTGGAAATTTTGTGAACGATGAGATTCTCAGGGAAAATTAGGAATATTCTAGATATTATATTTAGAAATCCTAAAAATTGGTATTTTTAAAATATCAATGGTATTTTGGCAAATTAAATTGCTAATTGTTTTTTTGAAAAAATATAAGTTTGGAATGCCATAAGATAGGTTTGGTGGACTTCAAAATTATTATATTTTGAGGCCCTGTAAAATTAGGAAAAATTTGAAAAAATTCATGATAATTCTTTTTCTCGAGAATTTAATATTTTCGAGGGTTATTTAATGTTGAAGTATGTTTTCTCGTGCTGACATTAGATAGATGCGGGTTATTCGCATATTATTAATACGAGTATACCTCGTATTAATGGATATTTATGTTTGGATTAATTCTAAATGATGTATTCATGATTTTTAACCATTTTTTAGCCATTCTTTTTGGACATGTTCCTTAATTTCTTTTGATGGCTATAATTTACGCTCAAAGTGTGTTTCACCTTTGATACTTTTCCATGATAACTTATTTTGCACTTGTTTAAGTGTGGTTTGTGCTTAATTTCTTAAGCCTAAGATAAATTCTATCATGGATTAGTTGATCGATTTGTTTTGGTGGATTTTTATTGGATGTTTTCCAAGTTTTATATGAACTCATCAGGTTCTGCCTAGATCACTTGTGTCTAGGGGTTTTCTTATTGAGTGCTACATACATGTGTTTCACTTTCTTACTTTGGAGTTTTATTTGAACAACACAACGTTCATATACTCCGGATTGATGAGTTGGCCACCAATTTTAATGCTTCTTTTGGCATGACATTAGATGGTATGCATTGACTTTTATGATCAACTATGGTTTTTATGGATTCGAGGAGCTTCTATGCTTTTATCCATGGTTTTATAAGGATCTTTTGGATAATTTCATGTGCCTTGAAGGTAGCATTTGCCTTCGGTTTTTGCACGTAATTTTGGAGTATATTTCTTGTACTCTTGTACATATTCCAACTCGGATACCTAGTTGCTTATGTATCTAGGTGAGTTATTTTTCTACCCTAACTTTATTGTGTTTTGGGTAGTTATCATTAGAAAGGTGCCAATAATTCAATTTCTTTTCTAAATGATATACTCAGAAGGATTTATTCCTTGATGTAGTCTCAAGTATATAGAGACAGGTTTAGTATGTGAAAGTCTGGATAAGGCCATCTTATTCCTTTTATACAGGATTTTTTTTCATATTTTCCTAGACGGCATACTAGGGAGTTTCAAATTATTAAGGTATGTATGGGTGGTATCATGGTGGTATGGGACGCTAGTGATCCCTCACATATATTATCTTATGGGATAATTTGGGCTCAAGATTGTTGCTTTGCTTACATCACTTAGCATGTTGACCTCAACATTCAAAGACAATCTTATTTTCTAAAATTCACTAGAAGTTATATTGTGGGCATTCTCTAGATAAATTTCTTTTATCTATAGCCTGCATGTTGTGAGATGAGTGTAATCTCATCGCCATTTTCACTTGTTGAAATCTCTTTCTTTAGAGTTCAAACAAGTTTATCTTGTTGTATTTGGATAAGGAAATTCGGATTCTTCCTTTGTTGGCATTTCTTTCTCTAGTTCCATACTTTAGGTGATTTATATAGTCGACCTGATTGTTTACGGATGGACATATGTGACTCATCGAGATGTTGATGACTCTCTATGTTGATATGGGTAACTCGAGACGTCGATTATTCCATATGAAGATGTGGATATGTCGGGGCGCCGATGAATCCCTGGTTTCTGCTGTTATAATGCCATGTTTTCTTACTTTATTCTGAATGGTTTACAACGAGGAAGTTACTTTGAATGTGAATTGCTCTGATCATCCGCAGTAGTCTGATGGTGGGCAAACAGAGTGTATGAATCAGATTATAGTGTATATGCTTCGTGCATATGTCTCTAGAAAATCATCATTTTGGAAAAAATATCTTCCAACGATGGAATTTGCCTATAACAGTTCTAAATTTACGCGACTATTATTTTTTAGTCCGTGCATATTTATGTATGGGTATCAACCCAGGGCACCTATTGATGTCGGTCTTAAGGACATCGAGCTTGATGCATCGAGGGATTTCTTGCGATGTATGTAGGAAATACTGACCGAAGCTCGGAATTCTATCAGTAGTGCTCAAGATAGGGCACGGTTTTATGCTGATAGGGGACGCTCATCTCGGTCTTTTCAACCAGGAGCGTTGTTTTATTTTAATGTTCCTAAAGATTCTCAGACTTTGTCAATGGGAAAAGGCTCGAATTTATCTCCTAGATATTGTGGTCCATTTTCGAGTTATACATCGGATTGGCACGGTTGTGTTTGAACTTAAAACTACCTCCACATGTTTAAGTTCATCCAGTCTTTTATATCAGTAGATTGAAAGGGAAACTGGGAGGTGAGGATAACACAATTACTCCTCAAGAACTCGTTGAAGTTAAAGATTTATCCTATGTTCCACATGAACCTGATATGGTACATGAATTCAGGGAAAGGAAACATTGTAGTTGACTTATCCTTGAGGTTAAAATTAGGTGGAAAGATAGGGAAATTCAGGATTCGACTTGGGAGTTGGTTGAGATTAATCAGCGCAGTTCTCCTTCTTTTCATTGCAAGAGTGTAATGTTTTGAGAGAGGGGAAGTATGTTATATGTACATTATGTGTGCTATGTTATATACACATTATGTGTGCATATACTAGGAGGCTAACCCACATTAGGCTTATGAGCATGGGAGCATGGGAACAAGCTCTAGTGGACCATGGGTTAGGACTAACCTTAAGGGTTAAGGTTAGGGTCAGGTATCCAAGGGTCACACATGAGAAATGGAAAGTCAAGAGTCACTTGAGGGCCCTCCTATATAATAGGGGCATGGAGCACACTCAAGGGAGCTTGGGGGGCTTTATGGCTTGGAGGCTTGGGCTATGGTCTCTTGTGTAGAGGTCCATATCTACTCACCTACCATTTCACACTATAGCTACATGCTATTGGATTGTGTTATACCTCTTGATGGTATGGGACATCAAGGTAGAGGTATGATGTATTTCATTTATTATTCATGTGTGCATCCCTTGGGCTCGGGGGTGGTTGGGTGGTTGAGTTTATGCCTGATTTATGCATGTTTATGCATAACAATTATCTAGAGAGATCTTAGGGTTTTAACATCACACCACCATTTACATCAGAGCTTTTCGATGATAACGCCATGTAGAGCAATTACTCTAGTGTCATCGAGCTTTTCTAGTTCAACCAATCTTTCCACTAGTGCATTCTCCCTTAGTTGTTCTTTGATAACTATCCTCAAGTTGGGCCTTATCTATAGGCATCACTACCTTAATTCTGTAGGCGAGCCGAAAGGGCGTTTGTCCTATGGCTACCTTATAGGAGGTCCTATAGGCCCATATTGTAGCTATTATCTTATGTTCCCAATCATTTCTGCTACTTCCATAGTCTTGGTCAAGATACCACAAAGGACTTTATTCATACTTTCTTCTTGCCCGTTAGCTTGAGGGTAGTGGGGTGTGAAGACATACGGTGTACCACCATAATAGGTTCTCAATGAACTTGTTCATTAAATGGGAGCCCTTATCACCGACCAGCTTTAGGGGACACCTAAGTCTTCATATGAACTTGTTCATTAAATGGGAGCCCTTATCACCCGCCGACCAGCTTTAGGGGACACCTAAGTCTTCATATGATGTGCTTGTATAAAAATTTAATAGTTATGTGAGCATCTTCTTTTTGTGTAGCTTTTGCCTGTGCCCATTTTGTGAAATAGTTTGTAGCCACAATAATGTAATGGAAGCACTGCATGGAAGCTCTCTATGTGTCCACAAAGAGAGAGAGAGAGAGAGAGAGAGAGAGAGAGAGAGAGAGAGAGAGAGAGAGAGAGAGAGAGAGAGAGAGAGAGAGAGCCAACCAGTCATCCAAACTGTCAAAGGGAGGTGAGAGGGAGGGAAAATATTCAAGAATTAAGAAAATATTTAAGGAAATCACTCCACACATAACTCATAAAAAAAAAGAGAGGTGTATATTAAAATATTAGTATTGAAAACAATTCAAAAGATGCACCCAAGGTTGCTTGTTTAGCAATGTCTATAGACATGCTTTTTTGTATCACATTAATATGCTTCCACTCGCCATAAGGCTTTTGTTTAATTGACCTTACACCATCCAATTGTATGTTGGCAAACTTGTGGAGGGACTCCCTTGAGATCCGAGTAACTCCAAGTGAATACATCTCTATACTCTCCTTGAGTAACTCCGTTATTTCAGTCTTCTCTGGCACCACCCCCCAAAGTGGAAGTAGGAATGGAGATCAGTGGTGGAAGCACCCCAAATGTGCATGATAGAAACACTAATGAAGCAAGCAAAGGAAGCCTTGGTCGTGGCACCAATACTTGGTCGAGACACCAAGCTTGCATTCCAGGATGCATCTTAGACACTTAACAATTTATGATGATCCACCCTCGGTGCCAAGTGTTCCACTATGTCCCACGGTTGCCCCCACAGTTTCATCCTAGTCCTAGAGGGATCCCCATGGTCACATCACATCCCTTACACCTCGTCACAACATCAACTCGCTAGAAGGCCAAAGTTCAGAGACAAGCGCAATAGCAAAGATGACCATGGTGGTGTCCATGCTTTTATCATGGATGGGCAAAAGCAATTCCCTACCCTCCCCTGCCACGTGCACACAATAAGCCTCGAACCTTGAGACCATGTGTACATATGTAACATCGCCCCTCTGTTCAAGTCTATATGTAACATCGCCACCCCTATTCAAGTCTATAGTCAGAAGCTTCAACATGAATGGATGACCATGGTGGTGTCCATGCTTTTATCATGGATGGGAAAAAGCAATTCCCTACCCTCCCCTACCACGTGCACATGATAAGCCTCGAACCTTGAGACCATGTGTACATATGTAACATCGCCCCCCCTGTTCAAGTCTATATGTAACATCGCCCCCCCTATTCAAGTCTATAGTCAGAAGCTTCAACATGAATGATAAAAAATAAAAGGAACCCAAAAACTTAATAAGAAACATCAAAAAACAACTAAAAACATGCACATTTATAGCACAAGTAACCACCTTCATGCATGTGCATCCCCCACACTCATTTGCTTACGTACGTGCGTGCACACACTCTTACCTATTCACACCCCGGGGGATTCACAAGCCATAACTTATGGTGATATGTGAGTGTAAGGGAGGGGGTTTTTAGAAGGACGGGTTTAAGCTTATACGTTAGGGGGAAGGGGGATCTTATAGAGAGGAGGTGGGGGGGAGGGTGGGAGTAGTGGAGAATGGAAGCAGGGGACTGGTTTCTACTGGTAATTCACAATATGTGATCTAGTGGTATAGGTTGAAAACTTGATAAGTTTATCAATCTTTTAAGTTGACCACCCATGGAAACAATTTTAGGAGGGTACATGTAGGCCTTTGTGCTTCTAGCACTTACACCCATGCTAATTACATGGGTTGCATCTTGCCACATGTATTATAGTAATACCTACTATCTGATTTTTAAACCTTAAATAGGGGGTACTTGAGTTTCATAATTAGGAATCATAAGCTTAGAAAGGGGTTTAGTTTTTTTAAAAGAGAAACATAAATAGGGGGTTTTTATCAGTTTCATGCACGTGGGTGACGTGCCCTTTCTATGGGAAGTGAATCCACACACACACACACACACATTGGGAAAAAATGTGCCACGTAGGATGGTCGTTAATAATTGGCCATCCTATGTGGCACTTTTTAAAAAAATTTAAAAATATAAAAAAATGGAAAAAGAAAGTGCACATAGGATGGTTATTTATTCGCCATCCTATGTGGCACTTTTTTTTGGAAAAAAAGTTCCTTGTAGGATGGCCGATGAGAACGGTTATCCTACGTGGCAATTGTTTTCCCCAAAAAGAAATGTTACTTCAAATCATCTCTCTCTCCATTCACACATAGAGCGACATTCTTTCTCTCTCTCTCTCTCTCTCTCTCTCTCTCTCTCTCTCAACACACACATACACATTCTTTGACTCTCTCTCTCTCTCTCTCTCTCTCTCTCTCAACACACCACACACCACACACCCTCTCTTTCTTTACACACACACACACACATACCTCCTCTCTCTCTCTCTCTCACACACACACACACACACACACATTGTCTCTCTATATATCTCTCTCTCTCTCTTAACACACACACACACACACAGACCCCCTTCTCTCTGTAGACACACATTGTCTCTCTACATATATCTCTCTCTCTTAACACACACACACACACACACAGACCCCCTTCTCTCTCTATAGACATACACACACATTCTCTCTCTCTACAAATGCATAAACATTCTCTCTCTATCTCTCTCTCTCTCTCTCTCTCTCTCTCTCTCTCTCTCTCTCACTCACTCACTCACACACACACACATACACACACACACAACACACACCCTAAACCCACCCACACCCACACACTCTCTCTCTTCTCTCTACACATGCATTCTCTCTCTAAATACACACACACACACACACACACACACACATTCTCTCACTCTCTACATGCACACACACACACACACATGCTCTCTCTCTCTCTCTCTCAAAAAAAAAAAACACACACACACACACACACGGGAGAAGTTTTTTTGGGGAATAAAAAAGTGCCATGTAGGATGGCCGATCATGGACTGTTCTATGCAGCACTTTATATTTCCAAATGTTGCTTTTCCAAATCAACACTCATACTCTCTCTCAACACACACACACACACACACTCTCTCTCTCTCTCTCTCTTTCAATACACACACACACACACACACCCCACACGGACCATCTCTTTCTTCACACACACAAACACATCCTCCTTCTCTCTCTGTCTCTCTCTCTCTCGCTCTCTCTCTAATCCACATTCGTTTCATATAAATTCCCATTCTCATCCAATCACATCATTTTTCATCTCATCACTTCTTTCCTCAATTATCCTCATCAGATCTCATCCACTCGCATTTACCCATATCCACATCTCATCACATCACATTCATTCACATCTCATCCGTTCAAACCACATCAGATCACATCGCATTTAGACCACATCACATTCGCTCACGTCACATCTCATTCAGACCACATCACATTCACTCACGTCACATCTCATTCAGACCACATCACATTCACTCACGTCACATCTCATTCAGACCACATCACATTCACTCACATCACATCTTATTCAGACCACATCACATTCATCTTCACATCTATCCCGATTCACATCCCATCACATCCATTCACATTCCATATCATTCATTCACATCCCGATTCAATGACATCACATCCAATCACATCCCATACCATTCATTCTCATCCCGATTCACATGCCATCACATTCATTCACATCCCGATTCACAGGCTATCACATTCATTCACATCCCTTATCATTCATTCACATCCTGACTCACATGCCATCACATTCATTCACATCCTGACTCACATGCCATCACATTCATTCACATCCCAATTCACAAGCTATCACATTCATTCACATCTCTTATCATTCATTCATATCTTGATTCACATGCCATCACATTCATTCACATCCCATATCATTCATTCACATCCCTTATGATTCATATCCATCCAATTTACATCACATCTCATCGCCTCTATTCTCGTTCATATTCATCATTTTCACATCCACATATATTCTTCCACATACATCCACATCCATTATCACATACATATCCACATCTATCCTTTCACCTACATCTACGTCCATCCTTTCACATACATACATCCACATCCATTCTTTCACATACATCCACTTCCATTCTTCACATGCATCCACATCCATCCCATATCATTCATTTACATCCTGATTCACATGACATCTAATCACTTCTATTCACATCACATCTATCCATCCATTTATTCTTTTATAAAAATCAACTTCAGTGGGAATAACACTTTTATAAAAATATTTTTATACATCTATTTATGCATAAATTCAATTTTAAGGAAAATAACACTTTTTTAAAATAAAAATAATTCCTTTATGCATCTTTCTATGCATAAAATTAGACAGGAACTGCAGCATCCTGTAGCATCTCATCACACGGCTGGGTTTTTCTCTGTCTATGAGGAAGAGCTGTGCATCCAGGTGTGCATCCACGAAGTAATCTTCCACTCCCTCTGATCTTCTCCTAAATCCAATCTTAATAGGAAATCAGCTACTATGTGCTTATTTCTGGGGGTGTGCCTTATGGTGAACTTGAACTCTTGTAACATATGCATCCATCTAGCTAAATTTCCTGCCAAGTTGGGTTTGTTCACTAGGTATACAAGAGTGCTTTGTGATCTACATGAAATTCAAACACCTTTCCCAACAGATAGTGCGTGAACTTCTTGATCGAGTAGATCATCCCCAATGACTCCTTTTCTGTGGTGGAGTAGTTCCTTTTTCTGGTCTCTGGACAGCCTCTTGCTTGTGTAGAAACTAGTTTGAACCAGCCTTCTTACATCGAAGCACTACCAATGGTGAAATCAGAGGCATCAACAAATACGTGGAATACCAGATCAAAGTTTAGTTGTTGAATAATGGGTGTTGATGACAATGGTGAAATCAGAGGCATCAACAAATACGTGGAATACCAGATCAAAGTTTAGTTGTTGAATAATGGGTGTTGATGACACTATCTGCTTCAGATTCCAGAATGCCTCCTGACATGATCTTGACTAGACATATTCTGCATCTTTCATTGTTAGGATTTACATGGGTATTGCCAAATTTGCCACCAGAAACCTCATGAATCTACTAAGCCACTTGATTATTCCAAGTAATTTGGAAAGTTCTTTGGCATTCTTGGGCGGCTACAACTTTACAATAATCACGACCTTGGTCGATGGATCCACCGCTGGCCCTTCTATAGATAGTAGCCCTTTTACCGCTAGCCCTTCTATAGATAGTAGCCCTTTTACCGCTAGCCCTTCTATAGATAGTAGCCCTTTTACAGATACTATGTGCCCTAAGAGGGATCCACTCATTACAACAAAAGGCGCACTTGGTTGGATTAAGGCTCAGTCTAGCTTCTCCAGGCACATCATGAGATGTGTTATGTTGTTTTATTTCTTTCTGAACACACTTAAATCATCCATGAAGCCCCTCATGAAGGTGGTTAGATATTCATAGAATATTTCCTAAACCATCCTTTGGAATGTGGCTGGAGCATTCTTTAGCCCAAAAGTCATTAAATTGGAGGAAAAATCCCCCCATTCTGTCTCACAAAGGCTAGTTTTTCTTTATTCTCCAGGACTATCCATACCTAGTTGTACCCACTTAACCCACCAAAGAAGGAGTATGTCTCATGCTCAGCTACTGGGTCCAGTAGGGAATCAAGATGATTATATTGTCGGGTACTATGAGCTAGGAACTATTGAAAAGGCCCCTGAGTAAACAGGTGGTGAGCGTTCTAGTTGCCAATGATGCCATAGGTACACCGATGAAGGAAGCAATTGAAAATTAGGATTCAACTGGATAATTAGAGGATTATGATCAGTAACACTATGGTTTCATTAAATGATTGTTTTTAAAGATTGTTGAATCTGTGAAAAAGGCAAGTTCATATTGGGTGTGTAAGTGGTGTGACTAGTTTTATGTTTGCATGAATATCCGGCTAGGGGGCCTGGGAACTCTTTTCCCTGGTACCCGGGACAAAACCTAACCAAAATTCCTAATTCGATCCCATAGTGCTTGGGTGGTTGGCTAACCCATGGGATTGGATGGGGTTAGGCTGGATTGATGGATCCCTAAATCGAGACTCAATTTCTGTATAGTACGATAGATGAAGTAAATCCCGAACAAACATTGTTCTATGGAAAACAATCAACGGCTATGCCTCTCGATGAGGAAAAAAGCGTTGGTCTCTATGATCCAAGTACAATCTTTTCCCTGATCTGACTATGGGATTTACGGGTCTGGTCAGATCAGTTCTGTTAGTTAAGGCTTTTGACTACGTTAGAGAAAATTTATCTTGGAGGAATCCCCCGTGCTTTCCAGGCAAGGGAAGTTTTTTCGGGTTCTCGGTTTTGGAAGAACTGATGGATTAGTCTCTTGTCCGGATATCCGTGGTGGGCGAGGCCCCAAGTGTGGGACCCTGCCCCACACAAGAAGTGCTACTTCCGCTGCTAGCACCCTTGAATTCGTTGCGCGGTGGGGTCAGGGATCTTACAGACAATAAGTGTTATTGGATTGAAATCATTCAAATAAGTTCTCTTTGATCACCCCAAAACAACTTAAGAGGGAACTCAAGACTCTGTGTTGCATCTTTCTTAAGAAGAGATGGAAAGCTGTGGACAAAAATATGGCAGCCCTTCTTAAGGAGTTTTAGAATATTTTTCAAGTGCCAAATATTTTACGTCCTAAGAGAGAGATTAATCATGCCATTGTTCTTGAACCGAATGCAAAGGCCATCTCAACAAACCTCCCTATCGGTTGTCTAAGGTAGAAAGAGAGGAAGTGAAAAAGAAAGTGCAAGGTTTGCTTTCCATGGGTCTTATTCAACCCTCATAATATTCATTTGCTTCTACCATTCAAATGGTGAAGAAGAAGGATGGGTCATTTTGCATGTGCATTGATTATCAATGACTTGAACAAATTCACCATCATCAAGAATAGGTATCCCATTCCATGCATTGATGATGTTTTGGATGAGCTCAAGGAAGCAAGAATTTTCACCAATATTGATTTAAAATCAGAATACCATCAAATAAGGATGAAGGAGGGTGATGAAGAGAAGAACGCATTTAGGAACGAAAGATGGTTATTTCTTGACCATGCGGCATGCTTTTCTTTGGGCTTACAAGGGTTTTGTGAGGAAGTATACATGCTGGAATTTTCTAAACAGATTTTAGGGAAGTTCAGTTGAAGGCTTCTTCTCATTGATATTGTACTCATGATGAGTGTATACATTGAGGAGAATGTTGGCTACTTGATCAATGCATTTGCAACTTATTATGAGCGTATTACCATCCTCTCCATTGATGTATATTGGAGGATGTACCCAAGTATACATAAAGCAAAGTTTGAGGATAAAATCTTTGTGGAAGGGATGGTTTGTGATGAAGTAGGAACTTTAGTTAGGGTATGGGCATGGGCTTAACTATAAAAGCGGCTCATGGATCTTCATTTATACCTTTTGATCATATGGCTTTTGGAATGTAAATTAGAGCATAGATCTACCATACTTTGGCCTATGGAATGTTATTTCCATCCTTTGGTGAAAGGTTAAATCACTTAGGCATTATGTATGATTTCTTGCTAATTTCATGTTAATCAATAAAATCACTTAGACTCTCAGAATAAGATTTATAAGAATAGTGATTAGGATATATTTAAAAATTATTAACACTAATCTTAATACTAATTCACATAAATTAAGATAATACCAAACTTAAAAAAACTAAATCTAAAAAATATTGAGTTTTAATCACCACCAAAATCAAAACAAAACTGCTAACTTCAAAGCTTTGATACCATTGAAAGAAAACTACATCTAGATTAACTTTAATTAGCCTAGCTTATCCTAGATTAAGTATACCACTAAAAGAAAGCTATATCTAGATTAACTTGGATTAGCATAGCTTAGCCTTACAGGTTAAATAGAACACGTGTTATGCAAGAATGGGTAGAATGACCTTTTGCATGGGGCATGTTTAAGCATATAATGTAAGTCAACATGTTTAAGTGAGTGTGTTTTCACCAATGTTAGTAGGGATAGAGAAACGTTTGCACATAATTAGAGATTGTTTATCTCCATAACATAGGGATAGTACAAAGATGCTCCATGAGCATAACCACATGGCTTACCTTTTTGGATAGAGAAGTAAGTGTAATTGCAAGATCTACATGCCTCATCAGAGAAGAGGATATTAATCACACATATTTTAATTATAAAGGTTGAACCATGATCTAAACCTTAAATTATAGAAACTTTTCTAAGACTTTGAGCTAAAACATAAGTAATCGGACTTGAAGACTTATAATAAGTTTGGGTTGACCCGTTTCTCATGGGTGTCACCTAGAATACCCAAGTGTGAGATTTGTTGCCTCGTACCCCAAGAAATTGTTATTTTTTAGAACTTGAATTGGGCATGTTCTTAGAGAATATTGGTGTTAAGGTCCGATCTTGGCTATCTTAAAACTTAATACGGAGGTTAATGTATTTCTAAACCCATGCAACCTAAGCAATAAACCCAAGTTAATGTATTTCTTAAAACTTAATACAGAGGTTAATGTATTTCTAAACCCATGCAACCTAAGCAATAAACCCAGGTTCAAGAAGATTCCTTGTATAGCAACATTTAATTAAATATGTTTTAAAGTATTATAAGTATTGTCTTTGAAATAATATACATATATTTTTCTATATAAACTTTGTTTTTGTTATTTTGCATGATTTTACAAACCTATTTTTAACATATATCTTGTAATTAATTAGTTTTTTAGCTTTAAAAAAATATTTATCTTTTCTCATTGAGTCATATTACACGTTTTTATGAAATGATGCAAAACTTCAAAGCAACCCAAAATATTTCATGTTGGGGATCTAAAGTATTAAAGTGTTTGATATGATATGATTAAGTATTTATGAACCTCAATTTGATATCCTAGTATGTAGTTGAATGGTTAGGGGGTCAAAGTCTTTGCAGAGAAATCATAGATTTAACCCTTACTCGATATAACCTAGTGGAGCATGATGGATAAAGGGCCTCAAGTTGATGATGAATCCAAAAAATCTCACCTATAAAATCCAATGTTGTGTATTTAATTAGCTTGAAAAATGGATTTTTATACTTTAATACCATTTGCCTGTAGAATGCAAATGCAAACATCAATTTGGGTATAAAGTCACTATCCAATAAAAAGTCATTTTTTTACTTAAATGCAGACTCTCCAGTCTACCCCAACTTTTTTTTTGAAATGTAGTGGCATGCTTTTTTTTTTTTGGGTTTACAAGGGTTTCATGAGGAAGTATAAATGCTGGAATTTTCTAAACAGATTTTAGGAAAGTTCAGTTGAAGGCTTCTTCTCATTGATATTGGGTGTATACATTGAGGAGAATGTTGGCGACTTGAACGATGCATTCGCAACTTATTATGAGCTCATTACCATCCTCTCCATTGATGTATATTGGAGGATGTACCCAAGTATACGTAAAGCAAATTTTGAGTACAAACTCTTTGGGGAAGGGATGGTTTGTAATGAAGTAGGAACTTTAGTTAGGGCATGGGCATGGGCTTAACTATAAAAGGTGCTCATGGATCTTCATTTGTACCTTTTGATCATATGACTTTTGGAATGTAAATTAGAGCCTAGATCTACCATACTTTGGCCTATGGAAGGTTATTTTTATCCTTTAGTGAAAGGTTAAATCACTTCGGCATTATTTATGATTTCTTGCTAATTTCATGTTAATCAATATAATCACTTAGACTCTCAGAATAAGATTTATAAGAATAGTGATTAGGACATATTTAAAAATTATTAACACTAATCTTAATACTACTCTACATAAATCAAGATAATACCAATCTTAAAAAAATTTAATCGAAAAAATATTGAGTTTTAATCACCACCAAAATCAAAACCAAACTGCTAACTTTAAAGATTTGAGTTTTAATCACCACCAAAATCAAAACCAAACTGCTAACTTTAAAGATTTGACACCATTGAAAGAAAACTACATCTAGATTAACTTTAATTAGCCTAGCTTATCCTAGATTAAGTATACCACTAAAAGAAAGCTATATCTAGATTAACTTGGATTAGCATAGCTTAGCCTTATAGGTTAAATAGAACATGTGTTATGCAAGAATGGGTAGAATGACCTTTTGCATGGGGCATGTTTAAGCATATAGTGTAAGTCAACATGTTTAAGTGAGTGTGTTTTCACCAATGTTGGTGGGGATAGAGAAAAGTTTGCACATAATTAGAGATTGTTTATCTCAATAACATAGGGATAGTACAAAGATGCTCCATGAGCATAAGGTTCCACATGGCTTACCTTTTTGGATAGAGAAGTAAATGTAATTGCAAGAGCTACATGCCTCATCAGAGAAGAGGATATTAAGGTAAGGATCACACATATTTTAATATTAAAGGTTGAACCATGATCTAAACCTTAAATTATAGAAACTTTTCTAAGACTTTGAGCCAAACCATAAGTAATCCGACTTGAAGAATTATAATAAGTTTGGGTTGACCCGTTTCTCATGGGTGTCACCTAGAATACCCAAGTGTGAGATTCGTTGCCTCATACCCCAACAAATTGTTATTTTTTAGAACTTGAATTGGGCATGTTCTTAGAGAATATTGGTGTTAAGGTCCAATCTTGGCTATCTTAAAACTTAATACAGAGGTTAATGTATGTCTAAACCCATGTAACCTAAGCAATACACCCAGGTTCAAGAAGATTCCTTATATAGCAACATTTAATCAAATATGTTTTTAAGTATTATAGGTATTGCCTTTGAAAAAATATACATATATTTTTCTATATAAACTTTGTTTTTGTTATTTTGCATGATTTTACAAACCTATTTTTAACATATATCTTGTAATTAATTAGTTTTTAGCTTTAGAAAATATTTATCTTTCTCACTAAGTCATATTACAGTTTTTTATAAAATGATGCAAAACTTCAAAGTAGCCCTAAATATTTCATGTTGGGGATCCAAAGTACTAAAGTGTTTGATATGTTATGATTAAGTATTTATGAACCTCAATTTGATATCCTAGTATGTAGTTGAATGGTTAGGGGGTCAAAGTCTTTGCAGAGAAATCATAGATTTAACCCTTACTTGATATAACCTTGTGGAGCATGATGGATAAAGGGCCTCAAGTTGATGATGAATCCAAAACATCTCACCCATAAAATCCAATGTTGTGTATTTAGTTAGCTTGAAAAATGAATTTTTATACTTTAATACCATTTTCCTATAGAATGCAAATGCAAAAATCAATTTGGGTATAAAGTCATTATCCAAATAAAAACTAATTTTTGTATTTAAATGCCACTCACCTGTATAATGCAAATCTAAAGATCAATTTGGGTGTAAAATTTAATTATCCAATGCAAAACATTGAATGCATGTTTAAAAGAAATTTTTAAAGGCCCTATGATTCTCTCTCTCTCTCTCTCTCTCTCTCTCTCTCACACACACACACACACACACACACACACACACACACACACACACACACACACACACACACAATGGTCACCTTGATTCATTTCATTGAGATATCAAATGTAGATTTGTGTGGCTTAAGCTAGCCTCATGCTCCTCAATTTAATTTAACTTAATGCATTGAACAAGAGCATGCACCTGGACACCACAAATCATAGTGTATGCTATCAGTGATAGTTTCCTTCTATCTGGTTTATTCAGGTGAAGGATTGTTTAGAATTGATCTCGTTAGAAAAATTCGTTAAAAAAATTCAAAAAGGTGGTATCGTCCCCGCTTTCCGGGCATGGGAAATTTTCCCGGTTTCGGTTTTCGGAGTGACCACTAGCCTAGTCTCGTGCCCAGACATTCGTGGGCAAGGCCCCAAGTGAGAAACCTTGCCCCATGCATGAGAGGGCTGCTTCCGCTGTCAGTTACCGGGAGTCCGATGCGCGGAGGGCGCAGAGTGATCTCACAGTTGGTATCACTACCCACATCCACACACTCTCTCTACACACACACACACACACACACACACACACACACACGTTCTCTCTCTCTCTCTCTCTCTCTCTCTCTCTCTCTCCTTCTCCACACACACACACACACGCACACACGCACACACACGCAAGAACATTCTCTCTCCTCTCTTTCTCTCTCTAAAAATCAAGAAAATGAAAACACACACCCCCTAAATCCACCCACACCCACACGGATCCCCTTAACCCACATCCATGCACACCTCTTTAGCCGACACACACACACACACACACACACGCACACACATACACACCCATACACACATTCTCTCTCTCCCCCATGCACACACACATTGTGTCTCTCTCTCTCTCCCCTCATGCACACACACAGTCTCTCTCTCTCTCTCTCTCTCTCTCTCTCTCTCTCACACACACACACACACACACACACACACACACACACACACACACACACACATTGGGAAAAACAAAAGTGCCACGTAGGATGGCTGTTCACATCAACCATCCTACGTGGCACTCATTTTTCCAAAACTAAAATAAAGAATTTGGAGAAAGAAAATGTCACGTAGGATGGTTGTTTATCCGCCATACAACAAGGCTCTTTTTTTGGACAAAAAAAGTTCCACATAGGATGGCCAATGAACGGCCATCCTATGTGGCACTTTGCTTACTCCAAAAGGAAATGCTACTTCAAATCGTCTCTCTCTCTCTCTCTCTCTCTCTCTCTCAACACACACACACCACACACCCTCTCTTTACACCCACACATACTGCTTCTCTCTCTCTCTCTCACACACACACATTGTCTCTTTCTATCTCTCTCTCTCTTAATACACACACGCACACACACACACACACACACACACACACACACACACACAAATAATCCTCCCAGGTTAGCTCTAATCTCTAATGTCTCTGATCTTCCCTTATAACCCTTCAGTTGACCTCAACTGACTACCAAAGTGACTAGAAATACTCTCAGTAGCTGAGACACATAGAGATCAGATGTTGTCAGTATGCCTGCTTTCAAATGTTGATGCTCACTTCCATCCAAAATGTGTCCTCCAAGATCCTCTACAATCTTCTAGCATCAGCTAACCTAATATCCACGTCCCCAGGATCTTCGTGGTCTCCTTGCTCACACATAGCTGCCTCCCTTCTAACTGAATTGGTTGAGACACAGACCCACTTGTCCAAAACAGTCCCAACCGACCCAACTACTTTAACTGAAGTAGAAATCTTCTCTCACTGTCAAAAATACAATTTCTAATGAACTCTCATCTTTCCATAGTGTTCCACATCATTTCTTGTTATTCCACATTCTTCTACATCAATTCACATTGCTTAATCCACATTGAATCATATGTATTCCCATCGTCCTTCATCCATTCTCATCCAATCACATTATATTACATCCCATCACATTTATCCACATCTATCCTCATCACATCTCATCCATTCTCATCTACCCATATCCACATCACGTCACATCACATCCATTCACATCACATCTCATCCATTCACAACTACCCCGATCCACATCACATCACATCACATCCATTCACATCACATCTCATCCATTCACTACTACCCCGACCTGTCATAACAATTAGTGTACTTAACTTCATTATAGATGCATCAGAAATGATCCTGAGTGGCTAGGGGGAGAAGTGCCAGAAGAGTGCGAATTTTGAGCCTACATTGCCGCTGTAGAGCCTAAATTTGCACTATTCTGGCATAGCTTCCCCAGTCCTCCAGGAGTAATTCTGATGCATTGGATGACAAACAATGTATTTTTACACATGATTAAAGGTGTTTTTTCTTGTAAAATATTATTTCTTACAATTATTATACTCAACTTCATTATAAATGCATCAGAAATGATCTTGAGTGGCTTGGGGAGAAGTGCTAGAATAGTGCGAATTTTGAGCCTGCACTGCCACTGCAGAGCCTAAATTTGCACTGTTCTAGCATAGCTTCCCCAGTCCTTCAAGAGCAATTCAGATGTATTGGATGTCAAAAAATATATTTTTGCATATGATTAAAGGTGTTTTTCTCTTGTAAACTATTGTTCCTCACAATTAGTGTACTCAACTTCATTATAAATGCATCAGAAATGATCTTGAGTAGCTAGGGGAGAAATGGCACATCAGTGCGAATTTTGAGCCTGCACTGCCGCCGCTGCAGAGCCTAAATTCGCATTGTTCTGGCATAGCTTCCCTAGTCCTCCAGGAGTAATTCTGATGCATTGGATGAGAAACAATGTATTTTTACACATGATTAAAGGTGTTTTCATCTTGTAAATTATTGTTTCTCACAATTAGTGTACTCAACTTCATTATAAAGCCTAAATTTGCACTATTCTAGCATAGCTTCCCTAGTCCTTAAAAGGAGCAATTCTGATACATTGGATGACAAACAATGTATTTTTACACATGATTAAAGGTGTTTTTATCATATAAACTATTGTTTCTCACAATTAGTGTACTCAACGTCATTAATTACATCAGAAATGATCCTAAGTGGCTAGCGGAGAAGTGCGTGAACAGTGCAAATTTTGAGCCTGCACCGTCGCTGAAAAGCCTAAATTCGCATTGTTCTGACATAGCTTTCCCAGTCCTCCAGGAGCAATTCAGATGCATTGAATGACAAACAATGTATTTTTACACATGATTAAAGGTGCTTTTATCTTGTAAACTACTGTTTCTCACAATTAATGTACTCAACTTCATTATAAATGCATTAGAAATGATCCTGAGTGGCTAGGGCAGAAGTGCAAGTGCAGTGCAAATTTTGAGCCTACACCGTCGCTCTAGAGCCTAAATTCGCACTGTTCTACCATAGCTTCCCCAGTCCTCCAGGAGCAATTCAGATGCATTGGATCACAAACAATGTATTTTTACACATGATTAAAGGTATTTTAATCTTGTAAACTACTGTTTCTCACAATTAGTGTACTCAACTTCATTATAAATGCATCAGAAATGATCCTAAGTGGCTAGGGGAGAAGTGCCAAAACAGTGCAAATGTGGAGCCTGCATCGCCGTCGCTGCAGAGTCTAAATTCGCACTGTTTTTGCATAGCTTCCCAAGCCTCCCAGAGCAATTTGTGATGCATTGGATGACAAAAAATGTATTTTTACACATGATTAAAATTGTTTTCATCTTGTAAACTACTGTTTCTCGCAATAAGTGTACTAAGAAGTGCCAGAACATGGCGAATGTTGAGCCTGCAACCGTGCCTGTAGAGCCTGAATTCGCACTCTTCTGGCATAGCTTCCCTAGTCCTCTAGGAGCAATTTTGATGCATTGGATAACAAACAATGTATTTTTACACATGACTAAAGGTGTTTTTATCTTGTAAAACACTGTTTCTCACAATTAGTGTACTCAACTTCATTATAAATGCATCAGAAATGATCCTGAGTGGCTAGGGGAGGTGCTAGAACAATGCAAATTGTGAGCCTCCACCGTCGCTATAGAGCCTAAATTTGCACTGTTGTGGCATAGCTTTCCCAGTCCTCCAGGAGCAATTCTGATGCATTGGATGACAAACAATGTATTTTTACACATGATTAAAGGTGTTTTTCTCTTGTAAACTTCAGTTTCTCACAGTTTCTCACACAATTAGTGTACTCAACTTCATTATAAACGCATCAGAAATGATCCTACGTGGCTAGGGGAGAAGTGTTAAAACAGTGTGAAGGTTGAGCCTGCACCGCCACTGCAGAGCCTAAATTCGCACTGTTCTGGCATAGCTTCCCCAGTCCTCCAGGAGCAAATCTCATGCATTGGATGACAAACAATGTATTTTTACCCATGAATAAAGGTGTTTTTATCTTGTAAACTATTGTTTCTCACAATTAGTGTATACTCAACTTCATTATAAATGCATCAGAAATGATCCTAAGTAGCAAGGGGAGAAGTGCCAGAACAGTGCAAATTTTGAGCTTGTTCTGCCGCTGCAAAGCCTAAATTCGCACTGTTCTGGCATAGCTTCCCCACTCCTCCAGGAGCAATTCAGATGCATTGGATGACCAACAATGTATTTTTACACATAATTAAAGGGTTTTTTTATCTTGTAAACTACTGTTTCTTACAATTAGTGTACTCAGATTTATTATAATTGCATCAAAAAAGATCGTGAGTGGCTAGGGGAGAAGTGACAGAATAGTACAAATTTTGAGCTTGCACCGCCGCTGTAGCCTAAATTCGCATTGTTCTGGCATAGCTTCACCAATCCTCCTGGAGCAATCTGTGCATTGGATAACAAAGAATGTATTTTTATACATGATTAAAGGTGTTTTTATCTTGTAAACTACAGTTTCTCACAATTAGTATACTCAACTTCATTATAAATGCATCAGAAATGATCCTGAGTGGCTAGGGGAGAAGTGCCAGAACAGTGCGAATGTTGAGCCTGCACCGCCGCTGCAGAGCCTAAATTCGCACTGTTCTGGCATAGCTTCCCCAGTCCTCCAGGAGCAATTCTGATGTATTGGACAACAAACAATGTATTTTTACACATGATTAAAGGTGTTTTTATCTTGTAAACTACAGGTTCTCAAAATTAGTGTACTCAACTTCATTATAAATGCATCAGAAATGATCCTGAGTGGCTAGGGGAGAAGTGCCAGAACTGTGGGAATTGTGAGCCTACACCGCCACTGCAGAGCCTAAATTCGCACTGTTTTGGCATAGCTTCCCCTGTCCTTCTGGAGCAATCTGATGCATTGGATGACAAACAATGTATTTTTACACATGATTAAAGGTGTTTTTATGTTATAAACTACAGTTTCTCACAATTAGTGTACTCAACTTCATTATAAATCCATCCGAAATGATCCTGAGTGGCTAGGGGAGAAGTGCCAGAACAGTGCGAATGTTGAACCTGCACCTCGCTGCAGAGCCTAAATTCGCACTGTTCTGGCATAGCTTCCCCAGTCCTCCAGGAGCAATTCTGATGCATTGGATGACAAACAATGTATTTTTACACATGATTAAAGGTGTTTTTATCTTGTAAACTACTCTTTCTCACAACTTGTGTACTCAACTTCATTATATAAATGCATCAGAAATGATCCTGAGTGGCTAGGGGAGATGTGCCAGAACAGCGCGAATTTTGAGCCTGCACCGCCGCTCTAGAGCCGAAATTCGCATTGTTCTGGCATAGCTTCCCAGGAGCAATTCTAATGCATTGGATGACAAACAATGTATTTTTACACAGGTGCAATTTTAATAGATAGGTCTCCACGACCTTATTCACAAGACAATCAAAATGCTTCCCTAGCATTCTTGACATAAAACAGTCATTTAAAAATATGTTTCACATATAAATGTAGTTCCGACAATATTTCCATCTTTTCTCATTACTCCACATCCTTTCACATTAGTCCTCATCTTACCACAATTTTATTTTCTTCATCGATTCCTATCACATCACATTATTCCCACATCAAATCACATCCAATCGCATCATCCACACATCAATCCACATCATCCATACATCCATCCACATCAATCCACATTATCCACACATCCATTCACATCAATCCACATTATCCACACATCAATCCACATTATCCACACATCAATCCACATCATCCATACATCCATCCACATCTTTCACATCAATCCACATCATTCACTCATCATACACACACCAATCCACATCATCCACATCAATTTATATCATCCATACGTCCATCCACATCATTCACATATCATCATACACACACCAATCCACATCATCCGCATCAATTTATATCATCCACTCATCAATCCACTCATCAATCCACATCATCCACTCATCAATTTATATCATCCACTCATCAATCCACATCGTTCACACATCAATCCACATCATTCATACATCCATCCATATCAATCCACATTATCCACACAATTTCATAAGTATTCCCATTCTCATCTAATCACATCTTTTTCTACCTCAACACTTAATTCCTCATTTATCCTCATCATATCTCATCCACTTGCATCTACCCATACATCTCATCACTTCACATACATTAACATCTATCCAGTTTACATCGCATCTTATCACATCCATTTCACATCATATCACATTCATTCACATCCTATATCATTCATTCACATCCTGATTCACAGGTTATCACATTCATTAACATCCCTTATCATTCATTCACATCCTGATTCACATGCTAACACATTCATTCCCATACATCTCATCACTTCACATACATTAACATCTATCTAGTTTACATCGCATCTTATCACATCCATTTCACATCATATCACATTCATTCACATCCTATATCATTCATTCACATCCTGATTCACAGGTTATCACATTCATTAACATCCCTTATCATTCACATCCTGATTCACATGCTAACACATTCATTCACATCCCATATCATTCATTCACATCCTTTACTGTCATATCTATCCAATTTACTTCCATCTCATCGCCTCTATCCTCGTTCATATCCATCACATTCACATCCATATATATTCTTCCACATACATCCACATCCATACTTATCACATACACATCCACATCTATCCTTTCACATACATCCACATCTATCCTTTCACATACACATCCACATCCATCCTTTCACATACATCCACATCCAGCTTTTCACATACATACATCCACATCCATTGGTTCTTCCAAAACCGAACTCAAAAAAACTTCTCTTGCCAGGAAAGCACGGGCGATTCCTCCAAAATAACTTTTCTCTAACAGAGTCAAAAGCCTGAACTAACTAAACTAATCTGACCGAACCCGTAAGTCCCATAGTTAGATCAGGGAAAAGATTATACTTGGATCATAGAGACCAACACTTTTTTCCTCATTGAGAGGCACAGCCGTTGATTCTTTTCCATAGAACAATTTTTATTAAGGATTTACCTCATCTATCATACTATACAGAAATTGAGTCTCGATTTACGGATCCATCAGTCCAGCCCAACCCCATCTAGTCCCATGGGTTAGCCAACTGTCCAACCACTGTAGTGATGGGATCCAATTAGGAATTTGGTTAGGTTTTGTCCCGGGTACCAAGGAAAAGATTTCCCAGTTCCCCTAGCCGGATATTCATACAAACATAAAACTAGTCACATCACTTACACAGCCAATATAAACTTGCCTTTTTCACAGATTCAACAATCTTTAAAACAATCATTTAATGAAACCATAGTATTACTGATCATAATCCTCTAAATATCCTGTTGAATCCTAATTTCCAATTCATTCCTTCATTGGTGTACCTATGGCATCATTGGCAACCAGAACACTCACCACTTGTTCACTCAGGGGCCTTTTCAATAGTTCCTAGCTCATAGTACCCGACAATATAATCACATAAAAATATCCAGATAGAATCTCCATTTAAGGATTAACAAGATCAACCAACAGATCCATATAAAAGAGCCATGGACTCATCCGTTGAGGACTAGCAAGGTCAATCAATCAGATCCATGCCCGAATTCAGAAAACAATTCTTACTCCTTGTTCCAATATCTTCCCCGATGTACTTGTGGTATATTCGGTGACCCAGAGCCCGAGCACCGTATGGTGAGCACCCTCTAGGATCCTTCGCAGGTCACCTAGCGCTTCACTCATAGGGCGCTTCCTTGGTCCCTTATCCACTGTACCGGAAGCTCACCATTTAAATCAAACAGAGGTTGGTCAAGACCTCGGCCGACCTTGCTACATGCAAGACGTCCTCCGTTGACTCTCTGTTATAGCAGTTGTAACTTTAACAGATAGGTCTCCACGACCTCAATCACAAGATGGTCAAAATGCTTTCCTAGCATTCTTGACATAAAATAGTCATTTAATAACAGCTTTCTCATACAAATATAGTTCCAACAATATTTCCATCTCTTCTCATTACTCCGCATCCTTTCACATTAGTCCCCATCTTTTCTCATCTTACCACATCAACCACATCAACCACATCAAATCACATCCAATCGCATCATCCACACATCAATCCACATCATCCATACATCCATCCACATCAACCACATCAATCCACATCATCCACACATCCATCCACATCATCCATACATCCATCCACATTATCCACACATCCATCCACATCTTCTATACATCCATCCACATCAATCCACACGTTAATCCACATTATCCATACATCCATCCATATCAATCCACATTATCCACACATCCATTCACATCATCTACAGCATCCATACATCCATCCACATTAATCCACATTACCCAGACATCAATCCACATGCATTTCATAAGTATTTCCATTCTCGTCTAATCACATCTTTTTCTATCTCATCACTTACTTCCTCATTTATCCTCATCAGGTCTCATCCACTTGCATCTACACATACATCTCATCACTTCACCACTTATCGTTCATTCACATCTTGATTCACATCACATCACATCCATTCACATCCCTTATCATTCATTCACAACTTGATTCACATACTAACACATTCATTCACATCCTATATCATTCATTCACATCCCGATTCACATGCTAACACATTCATTCACATCCTATATCATTCATTCACATGCTAACACATTCATTCACATCCTATATCATTCATTCACATCTCAATTCACATGTTTACATCCTGATTCACATGCTATCACATTCATTCACATCCCTTATCATTCATTCACATCCCGATTCACATGTTTACATCCTGATTCACATGCTATCACATTCATCCCTTATCATTCATATCTATCCAATTTACATCACATCTCATCGCCTCAATTCTCGTTCATATCCATCACATTTACATCCACATGTATTCTCCCACATACATCCACATCCATACTTATCACATACACATCCACATCTATCCTTTCACATACATCCACATCCATACTTATCACATACACATCCACATCTATCCTTTCACATGCATCCACACCCATTCTTTCACATACATCCACTTCTACTCTTCACATACATCCACTTCTATTCTTCACATACATCCACATCCATCCTTTCACATACACACATCCACATCTATACTTATCACATACATATCCACATCTATCCTTTCACGTACATCCACATCCATTCTTTCACATACATCCACTTCTACTCTTCACATACATCCACTTCTATTCTTCACATACATCCACATCCATCCTTTCACATACACACATCCACATCCATTCTTTCACATACATCCACTTCTATTCTTCACATACATCCACATCCATTCTTTCACATACATCCACTTCTATTCTTCACATACATCCATTCATTCACATTTATCTGATTTTCACATCACATCTATCCATCTATTCATTCACATTTATCTGATTCACATCACATCTCTCCATCTATTCATTCACATTTATCTCATTCACATCACATCTATCCATCCATTCATTCTTTTATAAAATTCAACTTCAGTGGGAGTAACACTTTTATAAAAATCCCTTTATACATCTATTTATGCATAAATTCAATTTTAGGAAAAATAACACTTTCGAAATAGAATAAAAATAAATTCCTTTATGCATCTTTCTATGCATAAAATCAAAATTGATGAGAATAACTCTTTTGAAATAAAAATAAATTCTTTATGCATCTTTCCATGCATAAAATCAAAATTGATGAGAATAACTCTTTTGAAATAAAAATAAATTCTTTATGTATCTTTCTATGCATAAAATCAAAATTGATGAAAGTAACGTTTTTATAATAAAAAAAATTCAATATGCATCTTTCTATGCAAAGAATTTAATTTTAATAGAAATAACACTTTTATAATAAAAATATTTCTACTATGTATTTTTTTACGCATAGAATGAAAATAACACTTTTAGAATACAGAAACAATGGGGATTACTCTTTTTGAATAATAAAAGATAAAACTTATTTCACAAAATTTAAGAAAATTTTGCCATGAACCACCATCCAACTTCCGGAGCAAAGGAGTGCCACTACGCGTGCCAAGTTGACATGCCACAAAAGGATACGGATGGCTGACCATTTTTTAAATTTTCCTATTCTTAAGTAACATAAAAATTATCCCCAAATGGTTTAAAGCATTCTTAACTAATCAAATTCCACTTTTAAAAGAGAAACAATATGAAAAGTTTAATTCCAACAATTAGATTACTTATCTAGGATAAAGAAAGGCTAAATTTAAGAAGAAAAGAGGGGGAAAGCCTTTCTAGCAAGGCATAGCATCATTTTACATTTTAAAACAAAACAAAAATTAGAAAACCATTAAAAGGAATAAGAAAAAGTAGGATTTTTAACTTACATGAATTTCTAAGGCTTTCCTTTGGCTTGATGGTTTGAGGGATCTACTCTTGTTTGCAACAAGAGTTGCCACCAATTCTTTAGAAGAGGGAATGGTCAAAAACTAATGACGTATTAATAAGTTAACACTTTTATAAAAATCCGTTTATGCATCTTTCAATGCATAAATTACATTTTAAGGAGAATAACACTTTCAAAATAAAATTAAATCTTTTATGCGTCTTTCAATGCATAAATTACATTTTAATGAGAATAACTCTTTTTGAAATAAAAATAAATTTCTTTATGCATCTTTCTATGCATAAAATCAAAATTGATGAGAATAACTCTTTTGAAATAAAAATAAATTTCTTTATGCCTCTTTCTATGCATAAAATCAAAATTGATGAGAATAACTCTTTTGAAATACAAATAAATTTCTTTATGCATCTTTCTATGCATAAAATCAAATTTTATGAGAATAACTCTTTTGAAATAAAAAATAAATTTCTTTATGCATCTTTCTATGCATAAAATCAAAATTGATGAGAATAACTCTTTTGAAATAAAAATAAATTTCTTTATACATCTTTCTATGCATAAAATCAAAATTGATGAGAATAACTCTTTTGAAATAAAAATAAATTTCTTTATACATCTTTCTATGCATAAAATCAAAATTGATGAGAATAACTCTTTTGAAATAAAAAATAATTTTCTTTATGCATCTTTCTATGCATAAAATCAAAATTGATGAGAATAACTCTTTTGAAATAAAAATAAATTTCTTAATGCATCTTTCTATGCATAAAATCAAAATTGATGAGAATAACTCTTTTGAAATGAAAATAAATTTCTTTATGCATCTTTCTATGCATAAAATCAAAATTGATGAGAATAACTCGTTTTGAAATAAAAATAAATTTCTTTATGCATCTTTCTATGCATAAAATCAAAATTTGATGAAAGTAACGCTTTTATAATAAAAAAAATTCTTTTATGCATCTATTTATGCATAAATTTAATTTTAATGAAAGTAACACTTTTATAATAAAAAAATCTTTTATGCATCTATTTATGCAAAAAAATCAATTTTAATGAAAGTAATACTTTTATAATCGAAATATTCCCAATATGCATCTTTCTATGCATAGAAATTAATTTTAATGGAAATAACACTTTTATGATAAAAATATTTCTACTATGCATTTTTCTATGCCTAGAATGAAAATAACACTTTTAGAATACACAAATACACAAACGATGGGGATTACTCTTTTTGAATGATAAAAGATAAAACTTATTTCACAAAATTTAAGAAAATTTTGCCATAACCTCCTTTGTATGGCTGACCATTTTTCAATTTTTCCTATCCTTAAGTTACTTAAAAATTATCCCCAAATGGTTTAAAGCATTCTAAACTAATCAAATTTCACTTTTAAAAGAGAAATAATATGAAAAGTTTAATTCCAACAATTAGATTACTTATCTAGGATAAAGAAAGGCTGAATTTAAGAAAGAAGAGAGGGGGAAAGCCTTTCCAACAAGGCATAGCATCATTTTACATTTTAAGCAAAATTAGAAAACCATTAAAAGGAATAAGAAAAAGTAAGATTTCTAGCTTACCTTTCCTTTGGCTTGATGGTTTGAGGGATCTACTCTTGTTTGCAACAAGAGTGGCCACCAATTCTTTAGAAGAGGGAATGGTCAAAAACTAATGAATTATTAAAAAATTCACAGTTTTTGACTCTGGGGAGAAGTAGAGTGGCAGTGCATAAAACACTATTATCCATTTACAAAGAAGGAGGCTTCATTTATAGGAAAAAGTGAGCCTCTAACCAAGGAAACCGATTCTAGAATTTTCCAGATCAGTTTGGTCAATTTTTGACCATTTTTAGGTCAGTTTAGCTTACTTTTTGGATCTAGTTGAAGCAGGAGAGAGTAGAGATGTAAATATCTCATTATTTGTGAGTTTAAAACTCAACCAAACATGTGAAATAGGCACCTCCTTCATGAGGGGAATTCCCCCACACTAAGGTGTCAAAAATGCATCATTTCTCTAAATATCTCTTCTTTTTTTAACTAATATCCTTGTCCTTAGTCAACTCTTCATCTTATATGAGTATTTACTCATTTTTGGGGGATTTTCTTTATTTCTTCAATTTATCTCCTCCCCACATTTGGATTAATCTAATTTGCCCCTCAGAACCTTAATCTAAAATTTTTCAAAAATCTGGATCCTTAGGATTTGAACAGATTATAATTGATTTCTAATGCACCTTCTGAAAATATTTTTGAACTTCTGTTTTGGGGGAATTTATTTTAATAAGAAGAGATATTTTTCCATCCAAAAATATCTAAAAATTGAATAATATCTCTCTAGAATATTTTCTCTCTGTAGGCCAAAACGGGGTAAAACAGGATCTTTCTTTTATTTGAGAGAGGAGAATAATTATAAGATCATAAGGGGAGGTACTTACACCTGCACACCTCAAAAGCCGGAGGGAGGAACCTTACATCCTACCCCACTTAAAAAATGCGAGATGTCCTCATCTCGCAACATTAGAGGACAATTCATTTCCTTAAGATTCAACTGATTCTTGGGTTCCTTATAGTCTGGAGAACCTAACAGAATTTTGGGATAAAGATCCCTTATATAAAACTCATCATTAGATAATAATTCACTTAGATCATAACATTCAAACCCTTATCACAATAATGGTCCATTAGACCGAAATTTCTATTTGAACAATCTCTCATGGAAATTTTCAATTTTACAGATTTTTAATTTGACACCCCTTAACTTGATCCACTGGGTTAAGTGTTAACAGCAACAATCTGCGAGCATAATCCACTAATCTTATAGTGATTTGTTGAAGTCATTAACGTCATTCCAGCTACAAACATCATCACAGAGACTCGTCCCATTCATCCTCATTGTGGTTTTGCTCAGTTTAATACATTTCAATCAAAATTCAGGAATCATTATTTTTCAATCAGAATCCAATTCAACTCATTAGTTCTCAACCAGAATTTTAAAATCATATCAACCACATTCGAATTCATCATCTCTGGACAGCATTTTAGCTTATAATTTCAAGATCTTAGATTTACTCGTATATACTGCCAATAAAGAGCTACAGTTATACCCTCGGTATATACGGATAGTCACGGTCCTTGGAACTATAAGGTAAATACCATCATGTCTAGGCCTCAAGCAAGTCAGGGATTCCATACGATTGCGGTACTTCCATCTGGAGACCCAATTACCAATTTACAAATTTCAGTTTGAATATCAATTTCTATGAATTTTATCACACAATTACAACTCTTTACTGCTTCTTCAAAATTTTTTGACATTTTTGGCTTCTTGGTTGATCCTCATTAGCCAGTTTGCTCTGATACCAGCTATAAGATCCTTGACTCCACTACGCAACGAATTTGGTGGTGCTAACAGTGGAAGTAGCACTTCTTGTGCGGGGCACGGTCCCACACTCGGGGCCTCGTCCACGGATATCCAAACAAGAGACTTATCCCAAAATCGAACTCAAAAAAACTTTCCTTGCCCGAAAAGCACGGGCGATTCCTCTAGGATAACTTTTCTCTAATGTAGTCAAAAGCCTGAATTAACTGAACTAATCAAACCGAACTCGTAAGTCCCATAGTCACATCAGGGAAAAGATTGTACTTGGATCATAGAGACCAATGCTTTTTTCCTCATTGAGAGGCACATCCGTTGATTCTTTTCCATAGAACAATTTTTATCAAGGATTTACCTCATCTATCGTACTATACAGAAATTGAGTCTCGATTTACGGATCCATCAATCTAGCCTAACCCCATCCAGTCCCATGGGTTAGTAGCCAATGGCCCAACCACTGTAGTGATGGGATCCAATTAGGAATTTGGTTAGGTTTTGTCCCGGGTACCAGGGAAAAGAGTGCCCAGCCCCCCTAGCCGGATATTCATGCAAACACAAAACTAGTCACACCACTTACACACCCACCAATATGAACTTGCCTTTTTCATAGATTCAATAATCTTTAAACCAATCATTTAATGAAACCATAGTGTTATTGATCATAATCCTCTAATTATCCTGTTGAATCCTAATTTCCAATTCATTCCTTCATGGGTGTACCTATGGCATCATTGGCAACTAGAACGCTCACCACCTGTTCACTCAGGGGCCTTTTCAATAGTTCCTAGCTCATAGTACCAGACAACATAATCACATAAAAATATCCAAATAGAATCTCCGTTGAAGATTAGCAAGATCAACCAACAGATCCATATAAAAGAGCCATGGACTCATCCGTTGAGGACTAGCAAGGTCAATCAACCAGATCCATGCCCGAATTCAGAAAACAACTCTTACTTTTTGTTCCAATATCTTCCCCGACGTACTTCTGGGTATCTTCGGTGACCTAGAGCCCGAGCACCGTATGGTCAGCACCCTCTAGGATCCTTTGCAGGTCACCTAGCGCTTCACTCATAGGCCGCTTCCTTGGTCCCTCATCCACTGTATCGGAAGCTCACCATTTAAATCAGACCGAGGCTGGTCAAGACCTCGGCCGCGACCTTGCTACACGCAAGACGTCCTCCATTGACTCTCCATTAGCAGTTGCAACTTTAATAGATAGGTCTCCACACCCTCAATCACAAGACGATCAAAATGCTTTCCCAGCATTCTTGACATAAAACAGTCATTTAAAAACAGATTTCACATACAAATACAGTTTCAACAATATCTCCATCTTTTCTCATTACTCCGCATCCTTTCACATTAGTCCCCATCTTTTCTCATCTTACCACAATTTTATTTTCTTCATCGATCCCTATCACATCACATCATTCCCACATCAAGTCATATCCAATCGCATCATCCACACATCAATCCACATCATCCATCCACATCAACCACCACATCAATCCACATTATCCATACATCCATCCACATCCATCCACATCAATCCACATCATCCATACATCCATCCACATCAATCCACATTATCCACACATCCATCCACATCTTCCATACATCCATCCACATCAATCACATCTATCTATCTATTCATTCACATTTATCTGATTCATATCACATCTATCCATCCATTCATTCTTTTATAAAAATCAACTTCAGTGGGAATAACACTTTTATAGAAATCCCTTTATACATCTATTTATGCATAAATTCAATTTTAAGAAAAATAACACTTTTGAAATAAAATAAAAATAAATTCCTTTATGCATCTTTCTATGCATAAAATCAAAATTGATGAGAATAACTCTTTTAAAATAAAAATAAATTCTTTATGCATCTTTCTATGCATAAAATCAAAATTGATGAGAATAACTCTTTTGAAGTAAAAATAAATTCTTTATGTATCTTTCTTTGCATAAAATCAAAATTGATGAGAATAACTCTTTTGAAATAAAAATAAATTCTTTATGCATCTTTCTATGCATAAAATCAAAATTGATGAGAATAACTCTTTTGAAATAAAAATAAATTCTTTATGCATCTTTTTATGCATAAAATTAAAATTGATGAAAGTAACGCTGTTATGATTAAAAAAATTCAATATGCATCTTTCTATGCATAGAATTTAATTTTAATAGAAATAACACTTTTATAATAAAAATATTTCTACTCTGCATTTTTCTATGCATAGAATGAAAATAACACTTTCAGAATACACAAACGATGGGGATTACTCTTTTTGACTAATAAAAGATAAAACTTATTTCACAAAATTTAAGAAAATTTTGCCATAACCTCCTTTGTATGGCTGACCGTTTTTCAATATTTCCTATTCTTAAGTTACTTAAAAATTATCCCCAAATGGTTTAAAGCATTCTTAACTAATCAAATTTCACTTTTAAAAGAGAAACAATATGAAAAGTTTAATTCCAACAATTAGATTACTTATCTAGGATAAAGAAAGGTTGAATTTAAGAAGAAAAGAGGGGGAAAGCCTTTCCAGCAAGGCATAGCATCATTTTACATTTTAAAACAAAACAAAAATTAGAAAACCATTAAAAGGAATAAGAAAAAGTAGGATTTCTAACTCACATGAATTTTTGGGAGCTTTCCTTTGGCTTGATGGTTTGAGGGATCTACTCTTGTTTGCAACAAGAGTGACCACCAATTCTTTAGAAGAGGGAATGGTCAAAAACTAATGAATTATTAATAAATTCATAGTTTTTGACTCTGGGGAGAAGTAGAATAACAGTGCATAAAAAACTATTATCCATTTACAAAGGGGGAGGCTTCATTTATAGGAAAAAGTGAGCCTTTGACCAAAGAAACTGATTCAAGAATTTTCCAAATCAGTTTGGTCAATTTTTGACCATTTTTAGGTCAGTTTAGCTTACTTTTTGGATCTAGTTGCTAATGTTGTCACAGAAAATGACAACTTGTCTATCCACTGATAGACCCAAATCTGCAAGTAGCTTTCTCAACCAAGCTACCTCACATGATGCCATAGCAGCTCCTCTGTACTCGGCCTCTGTACTGGATAGAGCAACCGTAGGCTACTTCTTGCTGCTCCAAGTCACAGCAGCACTCCCCAAAGAAAACATGAAGCCACTGGTAGATCTTCTGTCTGAGATACTACCAGCCCAATCAGCATCTGTGTACCCATGTACACATATCTCTGTCCCAGTCTCATAGAATAGTCCACAATGCAAAGTAGACCTCACATACCTCAGTATGCGTCTCAATGCATCCAAATGCGGTTTCCGTGGAACCTGCATAAACTGACTCACCAACCCAACAGCATAGCTCAAATCTGGTTTGCTGATCGTCATGTAGATCAAGCTTCCTACTATGCGCCTATACATAGTAGGATCCTCCAAGATCTCTCCTGAATCTGCACTCAACTTGCCATTCTGATTCAATGGCATGGAAATAGGCTTACAGCCTGTCATACCATACTTGGACAACATGTCCAAGCCATACTGTCTTTGCAGTAATCCAATACCATGTGGTGACCTAATCACCTCAATGCCCAAGAAATATCTGAGCTCCCCCAGATCCTTCATCTCAAACTTCTGTCTAAGCAAGATCTTTACATCAAAGATCTCTGTATCATGGTCCCCCGTAATGATCAAGTCATCTACATAGATGACAACAAGCACAACCCCTCTATCACCATGTCTCACATACAACGAGAAATCTGCATTGGCTACATGAAAGCCAATAGTGACAAGATATTCAAAAATCTTGTCAGACCATGCTCTTGGTGCTTGTTTTAAGCCATACAAGGCTTTCTTCAACCTACAAACATGCTCGGGGTGACTCACATCCTCATATCCAGGTGGCTGCAACATATACACCTCTTCTTGCAAATCTCCATGCAAGAATGCATTCTTTACATCCATCTGATGTAAAGACCATTGCTTTGACGTAGCCACTGCTATCACAAGTCTCACTGTTGCCATCTTGGCAACTGGGTTGAAAGTTTTCTCATAATCAATGCCATATGTCTACACATATCCCTTGGCTACCAATCTAGCCTTGTACCTATTTATGCTTCCATCACTGTTATGTTTTACTTTGTACACCCACTTGCATCCAATGGCTTTCTTGCCTTTAGGCAATTGCACTAAATCCCAAGTTTCAGATTTTTCAATTTGATTATTAAAACTCCATGATTCCAGCCATCCGGCCCATGGGTTAGCCACCACCCTACCACTAGAATCGGTGGAACCAAACAAGTACTCACCCACCCATAATTGAAATGCCTTTCTTAACTTTAGCTTTACAAAATAGATACGCACACACTCCTCTTTAAAACTTTAATAAAAACAATCCATTGACAAACAATTTACGAGTTACACATGTCATACTTCAAAGTTTCCATTGAGTCTTTGTTTCTCACAAAACAGTATCACTCTGGACTCTCCGTTGAGACCAGCGAGTCAACAACGAGATCCAGTGATAGATTACAATAACATTGGTCTGTCATACATCCATAGCTTTCTCCCAACACACATTTCCAACAACCTCATCAGTGCACGTGGGCTCAACAACCTGCACAACCTTTGCCATATATGCATAGTGATGTGCCACATAACCATCATAAGTAAATCTCTGCACAGGATTTTTCACTCTCCCAAATCTTCGCAGCTTTTCATTCATGGCTTCCATAGCCTTCTTTACACCAGGTGTTCTCGTAGGTTGGGATCCCAAGCTCCTCATCAAGGCTCATATCTGAGCCACTAGACTCTCCATCAACATGAGAATGTCGTGCAGAAATGTCAGGCATACCTAGGGGCTCAACCACTTTCTCTTTTCCTTTACGTGATGTACTAATCACATTTGCAGGACTTGTATTATGACACAGCCTGCCACTCCATGGTCTATCAAACAGACCCACTAGATGAGGACTCTCCTGGTCCACTCAAAGACTGTGATTGTTGACCTGCATTCTGTGCAACCACACTTCCACTCACATCAGCCCCAACAGCTTCCTTTTCAGTAGCATACCAGCTGGTCATCTCATCAAAGACAATATCCCTGCTTACCCTCAACTCACGTGTAGCAGGATTATAACACCTGTATCCCTTTTGCTCAAGGGAATATCCAATAAACACACATTTTTCAGCTTTCGGATCCAGCTTAGTTCTCAGCTCATTTGGCACATGCACATATGCAATGCATTCAGATGAGACAAATCTGGTTTTCTGCCAGTAAACCTCTCCTCTGGAGTTACATCATGTATGGCTACAGTTGGAGTCCTGTTTATGATGTATACTGCTATAGAAACAGCCTCAGCCCAATAGCTATGCGGCATATTCTTCTCTTCCATCAACGCTCACGCAATCTCAGCAATGTGAATGTTTTTCCGCTCAACCACTCCATTTTGCTGCGGAGTGTATCTGCATATAAACTGTCTCTGAATACCATTCTTCTTCAAAAATTCAGAGAACTCATTGGAGAAGTACTCTCCCCCTCCATTTGACCTTAGGCACTTTACATATTTCCCTGTTTGCTTTTCAACCAAAACTCTAAAATTCTGAAAGTGAGTGAACACCTCACTCTCCTCCTTCATGAAGTATACCCAGACTTTCCTTGTGTGGTAATCGATAAACGTCACATAATACCTACAGCCTCCCATAGATATGGTCTTCGTAGGACCCCATACATCTGAATGCACAATATCTAGTGCATTTCTGCTCACATATCTGTTACGTGGAAACATATGCTTTGTTTGCTTCCCAAATTGGCATGCTTCACATATCTGTTACGTGGAAACACATGCTTTGTTTGCTTCCCAAATTGGCATGCTTCACATATTTTCTGCATACCTTTCACTTTAAATTTTAGTAGCCCTATCACAATTCCTTTTGTCTGCATAGACTTCAATCTCTGTGCACATTCACATGTCCAATCCTTTTATGCCAGATGTCTGTGTCTGCAACATTTCCTGAACCATTTGCAAACATTGCAGCACTCATTTCAGGCATGTCTACATTCAACGTAAACATTGCAACACTCATTTCAGGCATGTCTACATTCAATGTAAACATTCTGCCCACTCTGTTGCCTTTTGCAACCAACCTGCACTTGTCTTTAAAATCTTCAACATAAAACCCATCAGGGTTAAAACGAACCTACAAACCCTGCTCAATCATCTGGACAACTGAAACCAGATTCTTTGTTATGTTCGGAACGTGAAGTACATCTGCAACAAGGTACTTCACTTTGCCATCTTGCATAGACAATGGCACATCTCCAACATGGGCAATTGGATGAGCAGTGTCATCCCCTGTTTCCACAAAACCTGGTCTTTCCGGGTTTTTTATCTCCTTGAACCACTCCCCATGACTTGTCATGTGGTTCGAAGCACCTGAATCCACATACCACACATCATCTTTTTGTGCTGCATCAACATTTTCAGACATGGCATTCACGACATGCTGCATAACAAACAACCTTCCATTATCCTCATTATTTTTGCTTGAGGATGCATAGTTGTTTTGCTGCACTTTCCCATTTTGCATGTCAGCTTGCTTCTTATAACATTCTCTCTGCACATATCCAGGCTTACCACAATAATAGCATTCACGTGCATCATTATACTGCCTTTGCCAATTTCCACGGCCTCTTTGACTCCCCCTGCCTCTGAATTTGCCTCTTCCACCTGCGTGTTGTTGTTGTTGTTGTTGTTGTGTATTCTGGGACTGTTGTTGCTGCTGTTGGCCATAATTCTGATTACCTGTTTGGCCACCTCCTTGACTGCGTCCACGGCCTCCTCTACCTCGTCCTCTTCCTGAACTTGTGTAGAAGGCCTGTTGCTCTGAACTGTTTTTGTTTTGTGAAGACTGTTGGTCTTCACCCAAGCTCTTCTCTTCTATAATCAGCATAGACACCAAATCTGTAAAGTTGGGAATGTTTTCCAGAGTCTGAATAGACGTCTTGAACGCCTTGTATTGTGGCCCGAGACCACGTAGATAGACTTCCACCTTGTCATCATCATCTACTGACACACCAATACATGCAAGGGATTCCACAATACCCTTTATCTTCAGCGCAAAGTCATTCACAGACATGCTCTTTTTCTCCACAGTATGAAGTTCATTCTTCAACTGTATCTTACGTGCCTTGGTATTTGTTTAATAGAGCTTTACCAAGGTGTCCCATGCCTCCTTGGGGGACTTCGCATCCTAAATATGCCCAATCATGGTGTCCTGTATACTAATGGAGATCCAATACATTACTTTCTTGGCTCCTTGGTTCTAGTCTTTAAACTCTTTCACATCTGCAGCAGTCGGATTTATGTCCGGTATCTCTGGTGCCTCTTCATGCTCACCTTCTATGTAGTCCCAATAGCCCTTTCCCATCAGGAAATTCGTCAACCTGAACCTCCAAGCATGGAAGTTATTCTTATCAAGCTTCTCAACCACAATCTGGGTTATCCCATCATTTGACATCTTGCCAAACACACAATTTTACCAGAAACAGCACTCTGGTTTTTCTGCACAAACTGTTGTATTTTCTGCAGCGGTACTGTAGTACTCTCAAATGTCACAACGAGTGACTTCAATGTGCATACATACACCCAATGGCAATTGTTGACCTCTTTGCAGCACCCACAATGTCTGCACAGTCAATCTGTCTTCCTGCAGTTCTTAAAACAGAGTTCTGTAGAGAATTGATGACTTATCCGCAGTGCTCGAAATCGCCTGCTTTCTGAAAAATGGAGGTCCAGACGCGCCCGAAATGCGTTTTCGGCCTAGAAAATTTTTAACCAATAAGATAGTATAGTTGCCCTATAACTTTACTCCCGCGAAGAAAGCTCCTCAATCAGAGATCGTTTGCCAGTGTCTCTCGTAGAGCTCCCGACAAGGGTGTAGTCACCAACACAAATAGGGAAGAGTAGTTGAAGCTCTTACCCTCGTACCGCTTCCTGTGGTTCTCTTGCTTGTAGCTCAGCCCTTAGCACGAACCAGGCTCTGATACCATGAAAAGATGCAGGGGGGAAGAGAGCTTGAGCTCTTGCAAGCACACACACACACTCTCACAAAACCCTAATAGAGAACACACAAGGTGAGAGGCTGAAAATCTTCTTCTTCTTTACTCAACACTCAACACACCATATACAAGATAAGAGTACACATAATATGAAAGGTACTCAAACAATACATACACGGGTTCTCTATAGTGTGAACCCAACTAAATGAGCTGGCGCTATAACTATGCCAGTCTCTAGAATGGCTGTCACACAGCCTATCATCCCACTGGCTGCATATCACCCAAGATCTCACCAACCATGCCAGTGGTGTAAGTGTGGGGCCTATCCCCCCCAGGGGGGTCATCAGTGTCCACCGCCTCATTGGATGAGCTCGATATCTCAACAGGAGAGAGGAGAGATGAAAATATCTCATTATTTGTGAGTTTAAAACTCAACCACACATGTGAAATAGGCGCCTTGTTCATGAGGAGCATTCCCCCACACTGGTGTCAAAAATGCATCATTTCCCTAAATATCTCTTCTTTTTTAACTAATATCCTTGTCCTTAGTCAATTCTTCATCTTATGTAAGTATTTACTCATTTTTGGGGGATTTTCTTTATTTCTTCAATTTATCTCCTCCCTACATTTGGATTAATCTAATTGGCCCCTCAGAACCTTAATCTAAAATTTTTCAAAAATCTGGACCCTATAAGGCCTTTTGAACAGATTATAATTGATTTTTAATGCACCTTCTGAAAATATTTTTGAACTTCTGTTTCGGGGGAATTTATTTTAATAAGAAGAGATATATTTCCATCCAAAAATATCTAAAAATTGAATAATCTCTCTCTAAAGCATTTTCTCTCTCTAGGGCAAAATAGGATCTTTCTTTTATTTCAAAGAGGGGAATAATTATAAGATCAGAAGGGGAGGTTCTTACACCTGCAAGCCTCAAAAGTAGGAGGGAGGAATCTTATAGGACCAGTAGAAATAGTGGTTTTTGGTTTGTGGTTTGCAACTTGGAAATGCACTTTGAATTGGGAAAAAAATGAAACTATTTTGAAAACTAAGAAAAGAAAATGTACATAACTGAAAAGATAGTGGGAAATAACTGAAGTTGGTGGGGTAATTATTTTTTTTCGCATACACTATCTCATTTGAAACACTCAGAGTCAGCAGATCTCCTCTCTCTTTCTCTCCCCCACTGATAGTTTCTTGATAAAATGTCTGCATCTTTGATGATGGCTAACTCGAAGGGCAGTAGTAGCAGCAAAGATACAAAGGTGGCCCTTCTCTCTCTAATCAAGCTCCACAGATGTTGGTGGTCTTGAGCTCTGTGAGACCCCTCTGCACCCTCCGTGCACCGGATTCCCGGTTGCTAGCAGCGGAAGTAGCTTCCTCTTGCGCGGGGTAGGGTTTCCCACTCGGGACCTCGCCCTCAAATGTTCGGACGAGATGAATCTGGTGATCATTCCGAAACCGAAAAACGGGGACGATTCCACCTTTTTGATTTTCTTAACGAATTTTCTAACTTTTTCAAGAGATTAGACTATCCTTTACCTGATTAAACTAGATAGAAGGAAAACTATCATTGACTTAATTTGAAGAAATCAACACTTTTTTCCTAACCGAAATCAGGCAGAGGCATTGATCTAATCATTTGAGAAAATCAATGCTTTTTTCTTAACTGAATTTAGGCACAGCCATTGATCTACTCATTTGAGAAATTCTTCAGGGTTTTATTTAACTACTCGAATTCTAAGCGTATTCCTATTATTTCAATTTAATTATTAAAACTCCACTGATTCTAGCTTAACCCCATCTGGCCCATGGGTTAGCCACCACTAGAATCTTTGGAACCAGACAATTACTCACCCACCCATAGTTGAATGTCTTTCTTAACTTTTGCTTTCAAATACAGATATGCACACACTCCTCTTTAAAACTTTAACATATAAAATTGACAAACAGTTATTGGTTACAGATATCATAACTCAAAATTTCCATCCAGTCCCTTGCCATCTCAAAAAACAATATCACTCTGGACTCTCCGTTGAGACCTGTTGGTCAGCAACGAGATTCAATAGTAACAGATTACAATAATCATTTTGTCCATCATACATATCTTCCACGACATACGCATGGGTGTCCTAAGCACCGCGAGCCCGTGCATCGCCTCGTTAGAACCCTCCAGGATTCTCCTTAGGTGTCCTCGCACTTCACTCAGGGACCGCTTCATCGGCCCTCGTCCATCGTACTGGAAGCACACTATTTTTCAACCATACCGAGGCTAATCAAGGCCTGGGCAGGCTTTGCTGGGTGAGCTATCCTTTGAACACTCCCCGCCAGCTGTTGCAATCAAACTTCCCTTAGAAAAACATATACCAAATGCTCCCTCCAGCATTCTGGCATAAGACAGTCCTTTAAGAAAACAAGGCTTTTATGCAAGTTTTCAGTTTGATTTTCTTTTGAATACAATGAGTATTTCTTGAATCAGTATCCCCAAAATTTGAATCAGTATCCCCAAAACTTCTTGAACAGAATTCTGAATTTCATACCAAAAGTCCTCGAATTCTGTAACCTTGATCCACAAATCAATTCGAAGGGTCTCAAACTTAGTTTCAGATTTGGCGAGAGTTTTGAGTGTATTTTTCTAAACTGGTCACATCTTCTTTCCTCGAAACTGACAAAAGAGTTTGGTCTTGGTCATAGTCTGATTCAAGGTTTGAGTCGGATAAGATTTTTCCTGAACTTTCTTGAAAAGGTTTGATAATTTAGTTACTATTTTACCAAATTTCTTTCTTTGAATATACACTTATTTGATTTCTAAATTAGTTACAAATCCCAATGAGGAATAAATTAATCATTTATCTGAATATTTCGATCTCGATAGATTTCGTGAATTTTCTTTTTACAAACCGTGTGAATATAAAATGATAGAAATTTCTCTCTCAGAGTATTTAATTATTCATTTATCAATTACTCATAGAATTTAAGAGATGTCTATTTTTGATATAAAAATTCTTTATGCATCTATTTATGCATAAAAATCAACTTCAATGGGAATAACACTTTTATATAAAAAAAATAATTCCTTTATGCATCTTTCTATGCATAAAAATTAATTTTAATAAGAATAACACTTTTGTAATAAAAAAAATTTCTTTATGCATCTTTCTATGCATAAAAATCAAATTTAATAAGAATAACACTTTTGTAATAAAAAAAATTCTTTTATGCATCTTTCTATGCATAAAAATTAATTTTAATAAGAAAAACACTTTTGTAATAAACAAAATTCCTTTATGCATCTTTCTATGCATAAAAATCAAATTTAATGAGAATAACACTTTCATAAAAAAATTTCCATTATGCATCTTTCTATGCATAGAAACTAAATTTAATAAGAATAAAACTTTTATAATAAAAAAATTCCTTTATGCATCTTTCTATGCATAAAAATCAATTTTAATAAGAAAAACACTTTTGTAATAAAAAATAAAAAATTGGGAGTAATGATGAGAAAAAGGCGCCTACTTCATGAGGGAAGACCCCCACTCTGAGATGTCAAAATTCAGTTTTTAAATTCTTTTCTTTGGTCCTTAGTCCACTCTTCATCTTATGTGAGCATTTACTCATTTTTGGGGGGTTTTTCTTTTATTCTTCAATTTATCTCCTCCCTACATTTGGATTAATCTTATTGGTACATTTGGATTAATCTTATTGCTCCATAGGAACCTTAATCCAAAATTATCAAAAATCTTGACCCTTAGGCTAAGGTCTTTTGTGCACATTATAATTTATTTCTAATGCACCCTAAGAATTTCTTTTTAAACTTCTGTTTCGGGGGAATTTATTTTAATAAGAAGGGATATTTTTCCACCGAAAGATATCTAAAAATTGAATTATCTATCTCTAAAACATTTTCTCACTCTAGGCCAAAACAGGTAGAAACAAGATCTTTTATTATTCTAAAAAGGGGATTGAGAAATTGGACGTCTTGAGAGGATGGGGATGAATCTTACATTCTCTCTCCCACTTGAAAAACACGAGATGTCCTCATCTCGTAAACTGGGGGTGATCCCGCATCAGTTTGGCTTCTTTCTCCCAGATGGCATCTTCAAAAGGATAGAACTTCCATTTGACTAATAATTCTCTTAGAATTCTGTTCTTGAGAACCTTCTCTCAAACATCAAGGATTTCTTCAAGTTGGAGTTCCATTCGCCCTTGGGTTGAAGAAGTTAAGAGTTCATCATTAAGCACATGATTTGGGCTCGGTACATACTTCTTAAGTAGGCTGACATGAAATACATTATGTACTTTGAGATGAGGAGGCGGAAGAAGTTCATAGGCACCTACTTTCTTTGTAATCAGATATGGCCCATAGTATCTGGGGGATAACTTCTTGTACTTTCTAAGAGATAGAGAACTTCTTTTAGGGCGTACTCGAATGAAGACCATATCTGCTTCTTCGAATTTTCTATCTGACCTCTTCTTATCTCCATATACTGCTTCTGTCTATCCTGGGCAGCTTTTATATCCTTGCAAATTGATTGCATCGGTTGCTCCATATCGTCAAGCATCTGTATGGACATCTTGAACCTAATCAATGGGTCAGACCAAGTTAATGGTGTTAGGGAGTCTTGTCCATACAGAGCTTTGAAAGGGCTCATCCCGTACTTCGGTGATAAGAAGCATTGTAGGTGAATTCGACTAGGTACAGATAGCTTAGCCACTTCTTGGGTTCCTTGCCACACCATGACCGAAGTATATCTTCGATTACTTGGTTCACCCTTTCTGTTTGACCATCGGTCTCGGGGTGGTAAGTTGTGCTGAGATCCAAGAATGGGTTAGCCAACCACCCAACCACTGGAATCGGTGGAACGAGACAATTACTCACCCACCCATAATTGAATGCCTTTCTTAACTTTTGCTTTCGAATACAGATACGCACACACTCCACTGATTCCAGCCCATCTGGCCCATGGGTTAGCCACCACCACCCAACCACTGGAATCGATGGAACGAGACAATTACTCACCCACCCATAATTAAATGCCTTTCTTAACTTTTGCTTTTTGAATACAGATATGCACACACTCCTCTTTAAAACTTTAACATATAAAATAATCCATTGACAAACAGTTATTGGTTACAGATGTCATAACTCAAAATTTCCATCCAGTCCCTTGTTTCTCAAAAAATAGTATCATTTTGGACTCTCCGTTGAGACCAGCTGGTCAGCAAACGAGATCCAATAACAGATTACAATAATCATTTTGTCCATCATACATATCTTCCATGACATACGCATAGGTGTCCTAGGCACTACGAGCCCGTGCATTGCCTGGTCAGAACCCTCCAGGATCCTCCTTAGGTGTCCTGGCACTTCACTCACGGATCGCTTCGTTGGCCCTCATCCATTGTACTAGAAGCGCACCATTTTGCAACCATACAGGACCTGGGCAAGCTTTACCATGTGAGCTGTCCTTTGAACACTCCCCGCTAGCTGTTGCAACCAAACTTCCCTTAGAAAAACATATACCAAATGCTCCCTCCAACATTCTGGCGTAAGACAGTCCTTTAAGAAAACAGGGTTTCTATGTAAGTTTTCACTTTGATTTTCTTTTGAATATAATGAGTATTTCTTGAATCAGTATCCCCAAAACTTCTTGAACGCAATTCTGAATTTCATACCAGAATTCCTCGAATTCTGTAACCTTGATCCACAGATCAATTCGAAGGGTCTCAAACTTAGTTTCAGATTAGGCGAGAGTTTTGAGTGTATTTTTTTTGAAAAAACAAAGGTATGTATATGTGTTTTCTACATATGAAGAAACTCCATGCCATGTTTATTGCCTCTTTGTCTGTGTTCGTAGGCCAATTTAGACCACAAGAATAAGGCTATGGAGAAAGCAGGTGTGCTAGATAGCTTTCATGATGGGTGTGAAGTTAGAGAACTCTAGCACGATGATCATTCCACAACTGCCAAAGTTTCTTCTACATGAGGATAGTATGGTGATTGGTGACGGAAAGTTGCCTAGGGTGTGGCCTTGGATTTGAAGTAGACTAGTCTTTTGTTGGTCTGTTTATATTACCTTCTTGCAAGTATGTGTACCATGCGTTTTGCTACTCTTATGTATGTGTCAAGTGCATTGGAGTTGGTTGTAGCCAGGACATATACTCAAAGAAGCAAAAAAAATGGTGGTAAGGAAACCACTTGGTCTCATGACATGCTTGAAAAGAAAGGTAGCAACCTATACTCTTTAATTAGTTTTATTTGATTAGTAGTTCTAGGCATTTGTTAGCACCACCTTTAAGCACTTTCTATATGCCAGTCCATTAGAAACTGGTTGAAACCCATTTGTAGTGCCTCCAAGATACTACAATGGGTGTCAATCTAGTGATTGTAAACCATTTGTTATGCTCCAAATATATAAATTGGTTGTTACAGTGAACTGAAACCAATAGTCCGAAACCCTTTCAAGTTCCCCTTCTCTTATAAACTTGTTGTCCCAGTTGCCATTTGTCTTACTCTTAATCTATAAACCGGTTGTCAACAAGTTGCATTAGGGGAAGGTTGAGGTCTATAGGGGCCCTTTAAGATGCCATGTGATTAAAAGGTTATTAAGGAAAAGGGCCAATCATGTGATGCCATGTATACAAAAATGTTGGGTGATTAAAGGTGGTCAGATTCTCTAGAAGATGCCTTTTTGTACTTTTCATTCCAAAAAAGTGGGGGGGGGGAAGTTTTTGAAATTTCAGACATCCATAACTTCTACATATGAGCTCAAAATTTGTCAGAGATTAGAGATCCAAAATCTACTCTGCTAAGCTCTTTCCATAGATATGTCACATGATATGGTTTTGCCCACTCAATTTTAAATTCAATTTTGGTGAGAAACTTTGAAATTCAAACTTCTAGTAGCCATTTGAAGAATAAGAAGGTATCTAAAGTCAAAGAAACTTAAAATTTTAACAAAAATTCATTAAAATCATAATATGGCAGCTTAAAGGGCCCCTATAGACCTCAACCTTCCCCTAATGGAAGCCAGTAGCCATTTGTCATGCTCTTAATTTATAAAGTGGTTGTCAACCAGTGGTGGTTATAAACCCTTCCAACTCATAAACTAATTTCAAAGGGGTTGGAAAACAAGGGTTAAAAACCATTAAAGTGGCCCAATTTATAAACTAGTTTATAAGTTAACAATCGATACCTATATAACTGTTTGTCAGCTTATAAATTGGTTTTCACCAATGGGTTGTAAACCCTTACAACCTATTATATGGTTATCAACCAGTTAGAAACCTATGGTTAAAAACCCTTAGAGGTGCCCCAACTTATAAATTGGGAATCCACCAGTTGGACAAACCATCAACCGGTTGCAAATCTTTGTGTTCAAAATCACATGCTTTAATCCCAACCTCGAAATTGATTGATGAATTACTATGTGTTGAAGAGATTTGTGTATGTATTCTTCTAATTATTTGAAATATGTGCTACTACCAATGAATTTCAAAATGTACAGGCTTCACTTCAGCAACTGTCTTTTAGTAGGCAGCAAGGAGGGGCAGAAGAAAGACATGGCCATGTTGATCTGAGTAAGGTTATGGAGCATAGGCTTTATTTTTTGAATGTAGAGGAAACCCTAGAGCAAATGTCTCATGTGGAGAGAACACCTGGTGAGTTTTTTTAATCTCCATCATCAATGATGAGACCACACTATTGATTCAATAAGTGTTATCATTGTGCTGTCTTGGAAGAATTTTTTCTTTGCTTTGGGCAACTCAAATCTGATATTGTTTGTGATATTGTTTAGTTTTCCTTACCCGGTAGGCCAAGCTCTCACATTTGGTGAAAATCGGTGTACTCCAAGCTTCACAACTCCAATGGCAAGCTCCACAGCTTTTCTTAATAGCTTCTTCTCCCTCTTCTCTCACACTCACTCATAATAGAGAGCACCAAGCTCTGATACCATGATGAAAAACAGGTAGAGGGAGAGGGAACACACACACAGGATCAAACCCTAATGTATTAATCAAACCCTAGCCATAGAGGGAAGCCATGTCCCATCTCACACAATGCATAAAGCCATAATACCAAAAGCTACAACACACTACTTGTGTAGTGTCCACACACTGCTAACCCTAGCTACTATCCACACAACTATGACCAGCTGGACGCGGTCGTTTATGTCTCACACATGCTACTACCTAACACACCAGCACATAGTGTAACTAGCACAAGCTGACATCCAGCTTGAATCTCAACAAGAACAATCCTGGAAGTCTTGATAATGTTCTCAAAAGAAAATTTTTCATTGAACATTAAAGATAATTAAGGACCACGCTGGTGGGCATGTGCATTGTATAGGATCATATATAAATTTTCTATGTAAGACTCTTCTGCTTATCATCTGATTCCAAGAGAATGTCCAACTCATTCGCCGACATGCCTAAAGAAACATTTTAGTCAATTAGGACAAGCACACTTAATATACAAGGGGTCAGTACTAAGCGATAAAGGGGCTTAGGTGATGTATGTGAGCACCTTGTTTCTTGGTACTGACCCCAAAACAAAAGAAAACAAAAGGGGGTCAATATCAAGTGATTAGGGATGGCTTACGCGATGCCTGCAAGTTCCCTACCACTTGGTACTAACCCCTTTTGTATAAAAGGAGATACATGGGTGTAAATATGAGGCCATATGAATCATGGGGTTAGGCTCATGCAATGTCCACGAGCCCCTTACCGCTTCGTATAGAGCCAGATAACAAAATGAAAAAAAAGGGGTCAGTAAAGAACAAGCTATAAGGCACTACAAGAATATTTGCTTTGGCGATGGTGGCGAAACAGGCAGTAGGAGGCAGGAGGCAGGGGAGCTCGACACCAAGGCAATGGCAAGCCAGAGGTTAGACGACGGCAATGGCAATGTAGAGGGACGACATGAAGGGAAGAGAGCTCAACGTAAATGGTTTAGGATGGGCAGAAAGCTCGATGTCCCTAAGGAGATTCAGGCCGTTTTAAACCCACGTGGTGGTGTTCGCACCATGGGTGTGGTGTGTGTTTATCATAAATGGTATTATAAGGTCTCACACATTTATAAGCCATTTTATCATTCATATAAGGCCACCAAAAAATTGAAGAGTGAATTTTTCAAAATCCCCTTATTACATATACGAGAAAAAAGGCATAATCGAATTAACCCTTCAAACAAAAGATTCATCCAATGCCTTCAAAAATGAGAATGCATCACAAGGCTATGGTTTATTAAAACATCATATATTTTTTTTCTTTCAATAACATTGTTGGAGATGGAGCAAAATAAAAAATTATGTAACGTTTTTTCTTTCTGTAAGGTTGTGCGCGCGCGCGCGTGTGTGTGTGTGTTTGTGTGTGTTTTCAGAATGAATATTGTGTGTTTAAGTGTGTGCATTAATGAGAGAGAGAGAGAGAGAGAGAGAGAGAGAGAGAGAGAGAGAGAGAGAGAGAGAGAGAGAGAGAGAAAAGCATGCCTGTAGATTTGATTAAAAGCTTCAGTTTGCTTGTGGAGATAGAAGAAGAAGAAGGGGCGATGGCGATGCAGAGGGATGTGCAGAGGGATGACGCGAAGGGCAATGGCAACAAGGAACTCGACATGCGAATGAATGAAGCTCTCAAGGGAGATAGGGGCCGTTATAGACCAACGTGGTCCCGTACCACGTGATCTTAGTACCACTCATGTGGTGTGTATTGATCATAAGTGGCATTCATAAGGTCTGACGCGCATGAATGACACGTCAATATGGTAGGTAATCACTCCTCTCCTCTCATGCATGTGTTTGATTTATTTTAGGAAATGTTATCATGGTTCCCTATTGCCTTTGCCTTGTGATGATTACATTGAAAAGATGCAGGGGGAAGAGAGCTTGAGCTCTTGCAAAGCACACACACACACACAAAACCCTAATAGAGAACACACAAGGTGAGAGGCTGGAAATCTTCTTCTACTTTACTCAACACTCAACACACCATATATAAGATAAGAGTACTCATAATATGAAAGGTACTCAACCAATATATACACGGGTTCTCTATAGTGTGAACCCAACTAAATGAGCTGGCGCTATAACTATGCCAGTCTCTAGAATGGCTGTCACACAGCCTGTCATCCCACTGGCCGCATATCACCCATGATCTCACCAACCATGCCAGTGGTGTAAGTGTGAGGCCTATCCCCCAGGCGGGTCATCAGTGTCCACCGCCTCACTGGATGAGCTCGATATCTCAACACTCCCCCTCGAGCTCAACTCCATCTCATGTACACCAAGTGAAGCCCTGAATCTGCGGAGCTTCTCTGTACCCAATGCTTTGGTGAAGATGTCAGCTACTTGATCCTCTGTGCTGACATAAACAAGGTCGAGGTCTCCTGCCAAGACCTTCTCTCTGACGAAGTGGTAGTGGACCTCTATATGCTTCGTACGAGCATGAAAGACTGGGTTCCTGGCCAACTGTATACTGCTAATGTTGTCACAGAAAATGACAACTTGTCTATCCATTGATAGACCCACATCTGCAAGTAGCTTTCTCAACCAAGCTACCTCACATGCTGCCATAGCAGCTCCTCTATACTCGGCCTCTGTATACTGGATAGAGCAACCGTAGGCTGCTTCTTGCTGCTCCAAGTCACAGCAGCACTCCCCAAATAAAACATGAATCCACTGGTAGATCTTCTATCTGAGATACTACCAGCCCAATCAGCATCCCATGTACACATATCTGTGTCCCAGTGTCATAGAATAGTCCACAATGCAAAGTAGACCTCACATACCTCAGTATGCGTCTCAATGCATTCAAATGCGGTTTCAGTGGAACCTGCATAAACTGACTCACCAACCCAACAGCATATCTCAAATTTGGTCTGGTGATCTCGTCATGTAGATCAAGCTTCCTACTATGCGTCTATACATAGTAGGATCCTCCAAAATCTCTCTTGAGTCTGCACTCAACTTGCCATTCTGATCCAATGGCATTGAGAGAGGCTTACAGCCTGTCATACCATACTTGGACAACATGTCCAAGCCATACTGTCTCTGCAGTAATCCAATACCATGTGGTGACCTAATCACCTCAATGCCCAAGAAATATCTGAGCTCCCCCAGATCCTTCATCTCAAACTTCTGTCTAAGCAAGATCTTTACATCAAAGATCTCTGCATCATCGTCCCTCCCGTAATGATCAAGTCATCTACATAGATGACAACAAGCACAACCCCTCTATCACCATGTCTCACATACAGCGAGAAATCTGCATTGGCTACATGAAAGCCAATAGTGACATGAAAGCCAATAGTGACAAGATATTCAGAAATCTTGTCAGACCATGCTCTTGGTGCTTGTTTTAAGCCATACAAGGCTTTCTTCAACCTGCAAAACATGCTCGGGGTGACTCACATCCTCATAACCAGGTGGCTGCAACATATACACCTCTTCTTGCAAATCCCCATGCAAGAATGCATTCTTTACATCCATCTGATGTAAAGACCATTGCTTTGATGCAGCCACTGCTATCACAACTCTCACTGTTGCCATCTTGGCAACTGGGCTGAAAGTTTCCTCATAATCAATGCCATATGTCTACGCATATCCTTTGGCTACCAATCTAGGCTTGTACCTGTTTATGCTTCCATCACTGTTATGTTTTACTTTGTACACCCACTTGCATCCAATGGCTTTCTTGCCTTCATGCAATTGCACTAAATCCTAAGTTTCATTTCCATATAGTGCATCTATCTCCTCATCCATAGCTTTCTCCCAACACACATTTCCAATAGCCTCATCAATGCATGTGGGCTCAACAACCTGCACAACCTTTGTCATATATGCATAGTGATGTGCCACATAACCATCATAGGTAAACCTCTGCACAGGGTTTTTCACTCTCCCAGATCTTCGCAGCTTTTCATTCATGGCTTCCATAGCCTTCTTTACACCAGGTGTTCTCATAGCTGGGATCCCAAGCTTCTCACATCAAGGCTCATATTTGAGCCACTGGACTCTCCATCAACATGAGAATGCCCTGCAGTAATGTCATGCATACCAAGGGGCTCAACCAAGGGGCTCAACCACTTTCTATTTTCCTTTACGTGATGTACTAATCACATTTGCAGGACTGGTATTATGATGCAGCCTGCCACTCCATGGTCTATGAATAGACCCACTAGATGAGGACTCTCCTGGTCCACTCAGAGACTGTGATTGCTGACCTGCATTCTGTGCAACCACACTTCCACTCACATCAGCCCTAACAGCCTCTTTTTCAGCAGCATACCAGCTACTCATCCCATCAAAGACAACATCCCTGCTTACCCTCAACTCACGTGTAGCAGGGTTATAACACCTGTATCCCTTTTGCTCAAGGGAATATCCAATAAACACACATTTTTCAGCTTTTGGATCCAGCTTAGTTCTCAGCTCATCTGGCACATGCACATATGCAATGCATCCAAAGACTTTCAGATGAGACAAATCAGGTTTTCTACCAGTAAACCTCTCCTCTGGAGTTACATCATGTATGGCTGCAGTTGGAGTCTTGTTCATGATGTATATTGCTATAGAGATAGCCTCAGCCCAATAGCTTTGCGGCATATTTTTCTCTTCCATCAATGCTTGCACAATCTCAGCAATGTGCCTCTTTTTTCCGCTCAGCAACTCCATTTTGCTGCGGAGTGTATCTACATGTAAACTGTCTCCGAATATACCATTCTTCTTCAAAAATTTAGAGAACTCATTGGAGAAGTACTCTCCCCCTCCATCTGACCTTAGGCACTTTACATATTTCCCTGTTTGCTTTTCAACCAAAACTCTGAAATTCTGACAGTGAGTGAACACCTCACTCTTCTCCTTCATGAAATATACCCACACTTTCCTTGTGTGGTCATCAATAAATGTCACATAATATCTGCAGCCTCCCATAGACATGGTCTTCGTAGGACCCCATACATCTGAATGCACAACATCTAGTGCATTTCTGCTCACATAATATCTGTTACGTGGAAATACATGCTTTGTTTGCTTTCCACATTGGCATGCTTCACATATTCTCTGCATACCTTCCACTTTAAACTTTGGTAGCCCTGTCACAATTCCTTTAGTCTGCATAGACTTCATTCTCTGCACATTCACATGTCCAATTCTTTTATGCCAAATGTCACATAATATCTGCAGCCTCCCATAGACATGGTCTTTGTAGGACCCCATACATCTGAATGCACAACATCTAGTGCATTTCTGCTCACATAATATCTGTTACGTGGAAATACATGCTTTGTTTGCTTTCCAAATTGGCATGCTTCACATATTCTCTACATACCTTCCACTTTAAACTTTGGTAGCCCTGTCACAATTCCTTTAGTCTGCATAGACTTCATTCTCTGCACATTCACATGTCCAATTCTTTTATGCCAAATGTCTGTGTCTGCAACAATTCCTGAACCATTTGCAAACATTGCAACACTCATTTCAGGCATGTCTACATTCAATGTAAACATTCTGCCCACTCTATTGCCTTTTGCAACCAACCTGCACTTGTCTTTATAATCTTCAACATAACAACCATCAGGGTTAAACCGAACCTGCAAACCTTGTTCAATCATATGGCCAACTAAAACCAGATTCTTTGTTATGTTCGGAACGTGAAGTACATCTGCAAGGTACTTCACTTTGCCATCCTGCATAGACAATGGCACATCTCCAACATGGGCAATTGGATGAGCAGTGTCATCCCCTATTTCCACAAAACCTGGTCTTTCCAGGTTTTTCATCTCCTTGAACCACTCCCTATGACTTGTCATGTGGTTCGAAGCACCTGAATCCACATACCATACATCATCTTTTTGTGCTACTTCAACATTTTCAGACATGGCATTCACGACATGCTGCATAACAAATAACCTTTCATTATCCTCATTATTTCTGCTTGTTGAGGATGCATAGTTGTTTTGTTGCACTTTCCCATTTTGCATGTCAGCTTGCTTCTTATAACATTCTGCCTGCACATGTCCAAGCTTACCACAATAATAGCATTCACGTGCATCATTATATTGCCTTTGCCAATTTCCACGGCCTCTTTGACTCCCCTTGCCTCTGAATCTGCCTCTTCCACATGCGTGTTGTTGTTGTTGTTGTTGTGTATTCTGGGACTGTTGTTGTTGCTGCTGCTGGCCATAATTCTGATTACCTGTTCGGCCACCTCCTTGACCGCGTCCATGGCCTCCTCTACCTCGTCCTCTTCCTGAACTTGTGTAGAAGGCCTGTTGCTCTGAACTATTTTTGCTTTGTGAAGACTGTTGGTCTTCACCCAAGCTCTTCTCTTCTATAATTAGCCATAGACACCAAATCTGTAAAGTTTCTCGAGTCTGAATAGACATCTTGAACGCCTTGTATTGTGGCCCGAGACCACGTAGACAGACTTCCACCTTATCATCATCATCTACTGACACACCAATAGATGCAAGGGATTCCACAATACCCTTTATCTTCAATGCATAGTCATTCACAGACATGCTCTTTTTTCCCACAATATGAAGTTCATTCTTCAACTGTATCTTACGTGCCTTGGTATTTGTTTCATAGAGTTTAACCAAGGTGTCCCATGCCTCCTTGGGGGACTTGGCATCCTGAATATTCCCAATCATGGTGTCCTGTATACTAATGGAGAGCCAATACATTACTTTCCTGGCTCCTTGGTTCCAGTCTTTAAACTCTTTCACATCTGCAGCAGTCGGATTTATGTCCAGTATCTCTGGTGCCTCTTCATGCTAACCTTCTATGTAGTCCCAATAGCCCTTTCCCATCAGGAAATTCGTCAACCTGAACCTCCAAGCATGGAAGTTATTCTTATCAAGCTTCTCAGCTACAATCTGGGTTATGCCATCATTTGACATCTTGCCAGATACACAAATTTACCAGAAACAGTACTCTGGTTTTTCCTACACAAACTGCTATATTTCTGCAGCGGTATTGTAGTACTCTCAAATGTCACAACTTCAATATGCATACATACACCTAATGGCAACTGTTGACCTCTTTGCAGCACCCACAGTGTTTGCATAGTTAATCTGTCTTCCTGCAGTTCTTAAAACAGAGTTCTGCAGAGAATCAATGACTTACCCCCGCAGTGCTCGACATCGCCTGCTTTCTGAAAAACGGAGGTTCAGACGCGCCCGAAACGCGTTTTTGGCTTAGAAAATTCTATCCGATAGGACCATATAGTTGCCCTATAGCTTTACTCCCGCGAAGAAAGCTCCTCAATCAGAGATTGTTTGCTGGTGCCTCCCATAGAGCTCCCGACAAGGGTGTAGACACCAACACAAATAGGGAAGAGTAGTTGAAGCTCTTACCCTCATACCGCTTCGTGTGGTTCTCTTGCTTACAGCTCAGCCCTTAGCATGAACCAAGCTCTGATACCATGAAAAGATGCAGGGGGGAAGAGAGCTTGAGCTCTTGCAAGCACACACACACACACAAAACCCCAATAGAGAACACACAAGGTGAGAGGCTGGAAATCTTCTTCTACTTCACTCAACACTCAACACACCATATATAAGATAAGAGTACTCATATTATGAAAGGTACTCAACCAATGCATACACGGGTTCTCTATAGTGTGAACCCAACTAAATGAGCTGGTGCTATAACTATGCTAGTCTCTAGAATGGCTGTCACACAGCCTGTCATCCCACTGGCCGCATACCACCCATGATCTCACCAACCATGCCAGTGGTGTAAGTGTGGGGCCTATCCCCCAGGCGGGTCATCAGTGTCCACCGCCTCACTGGATGAGCTCGATATCTCAACATACATCTGCCTCCTCATCGACCCCCCAAACTCAACCAACGCCATTGCCTCTACATCCATCGCGTCTGCAGGTATTTGGAGAGTTTTTGACCTAAATATAAGGGTTTGTTTAGAGGTCAGTACTACAGTGCAAGAAGGGACTTGCAGGCGCTCCACAAGCTCTTTATCATGTGCTAACGACCTTTTCTTAACGTTGTGTGGCTAAAAATAGAGGCTGATAATGTGTACATACAGGTGCATGGCAATTGTGCAAAGTTCTGCTCAGGAGAGCGTTGCCAGGTGTTCAGTGTGGATGAATTGGCTTTGAGCTTGTTGCAGCTTGTCCAGTGAGAGGTCAGATGATGGAGAGGATGTCAGTCGTTCGGCCGCTCGAATTGTATATGCGTCCGCATGGACAATGGGCACTTGGAAGGTCGTCGCATTGAAGGTATGTGGAAACATGTGAGTATGGGCAGAAAAAGGTGAGAAGGGGCTATGTGCCATGGGCATTTGATGTGAAAAGATGGGGGTGGCCCTCTCTTAGGTAAAATAAAATATATATAATATTATATGGCCAAAAAAAGAAGAGAGGCGTGGAGCTTTACTATGCTGCCAACGCTACGTTCCAGAAGCGGACGAGCTGGTGGAGTCGGGCTGCAGATAAGCTAAGGATCGCCGCCTTGATTTGATGGGGGGGACTCTGTGGGAGCGAGAGGAGCGTGCAGGCGTGAGTGCTGAAGAGCCGACGTGTGGGCTCGCGTGTGGGGGTCCTCCTGGGTGAGAAGGAAGCCGCCTAGTAGAACCGTAGCCAGGGTGTGGTTGCAGTGCAGCAGTGGGGGGGTCTCGTTGGAGTGCGAGGACAGAAGAGCCCCATGTGTGCAAAGACAGTGGTAGCTGGGGAGCGCCGCGTGTGAGGGCTGCAGTAAGAGCAGCGAGGTCGGCGCAGCTGGACCAAGAGAGGAGGAGCCCGGTGTGTTCGTGGGCGGTTGCAGCTACAGGGCTGGAGAGCGCAGCTGCAGTGCAGAAGAGGGGGGCGAGAGAGGATTGCCAGCGATGAGGGCTCGAGGGCCGCCTGAGTGGATCCAGCTGGGAGACTCTCTGGGGACCTCTGGAGCGTACGAGCGCAGCTACAGGTCTATGATGTGAGGTTGGCTGAAGGAGCTGCCGTGTGGGAGTTTGTGGGAGCTGGTGTGAAAGACGCCAGTTGTAAGGTGACGGGCTGGAAGGCTAGCGAAGCTGTGGAGCGCAGCCGGCAAGGTGAGGCGCAGCTGGTGTAAAAGGGCTGGCATCACAGTGTATGAAGTGTGTTGAAGTGGACGTGAAGGGCTGAGAGAAGCCCTCTTGGTTAACTGGATGAGGTGCAGGTAGCATAGCTGCTGCGGGTACTAAGGCTAGGTGAAGATGGCAGCGGCTGGACTTTGAAGCACGAGTTGGTGCTAGTGGAAGGCGCCTGGATTATCAAGTGAAGAGTCTGAATTGCTAAGGTGACTGGGGAGACAGCTACAGGCAGGCGAAGTGCAAAAGGGTGCAGGCTTGGTGGGCCTTTGGTATTGTGTGGTTTGGGCTGGTTATTGGGATGGTGACCAGATGAGATGATGACTGGTTTTATCCTTTGAGAACTGGCAGTGTGCGAGGTGTAGCCGAGGGGACCTCAGCTGAGGTGCAGAGCAGAGAGCGAAGAGGGCTGCTGCAGAGAAGCAGGAGCGAAGGGATTGGGAGCGACCAGGAGCTGGAGAGGGCTGATTGCGAGCGGTGCTTGGTGTAGCTGGTGTCTGGGATATCTTGGGATATCCGACTCTGTAAAGGTCAAGGTCTTTTTTGAAATATGAGTCTTGTTCATGCTCTTTGGTCTGGTGTTCTGGTGTGTTTGCATGCGTGTGTGGAAGTGTGGTACTCTATAAGGGCGTAGACAGCTCTACCGCTTCCGTGCCATCACTTTTTGGTGCCTCCACAGAGGAGCAGATTTCCTCTGGTTTGTGGAAGAAGAAAAAGGGCTGTGTGAAGAGAGATTTGAAGATGGCTCAGGATTTTCCGGAGTATTGGGGATTGCCGCAGGAGAATGCAACCAGGTTTCTGGAGAAGATGGAATTTACAGCTTTGATGAAGGACAGGGCAACCCCGGAGATCCTTTCTCGGATTTTGGCTTATTGCTTTTGCAGGGTGATGCAAAAGTATGGCTGCAGATGTTTGTGACTGCACACAGGAATGTTCATCGACAGGATCCTGAGTACCGTGTAGTCAGAGCTGCCTTTTTGGCACAGTTTGTCCAGGTGAAGTGTCCAAATGAGGTGTGGAAGGAATTGTGCAACATTCAGCAGAAGGATGGTCAGGATGTGGATCAGTATCTGATAGAGTTTGGTAGACTGTGGAGTCTGTGGTGTGAGGCTCTGATTCCTGAAGTACCCCCGCAGATGATAAAGAGGGAGCGGTTTGTGGCAGGTCTGGAGCCAACGATCCGACTGAAGGTGGAGCTGAAGAACCTGGATAGCTTTGAGGAGGCTGTCAGAGTAGCTCGTGAGAAGGAGTGGAAGGTGAAACGTTTGAGGCAAATGGGAATGCGGGAAGAGCCGAAGAGGTTTGTGAAGGTGCCACAGATTGAGAGTATACATCCTGGAAGGAAAGCTGCTGTTGTTCCTAGACAGGAGGACTCATTCAAGAGGGAAGTTCATGATGCAGTGGAGCTCATGAAGTCTTTAAGTGTGAATTGGATAGAGTCTGCAGAAAGAGGACGAGGCATAGGTGATATGGGAAGGAAGCCTGATGCATCATTTGGTTCTGAAAGAAGTTCAGCAGATATTGGAAGAGGGAAAGGGTATCTGTGTGATGTGCAATGCCAGAATTGTGGTGAGTGGGGTCATATGAGTCCACAATGTGAGAGACCAGCCAAAGCTAATGGTGGAATATATCAATTGTCCTTGGGAATGAGTGATAGGGTGAGTGGCCCTAATATGCAGGTGAAGGATACAATCCAGCCCAGTGTTTGTGAGGTCCATGAGGTCACATTTGGAGAGCAGGATATGGGACAGGTTAGCCTGCTGGAAAAGGAGAAGGGTGAGGTTTTTGGAATCAGCCCTGAAGAGCCTTCAGAAGGTGAGGAGGAGAAGGATGAGGTTATTGATGATGTTGTGGATTGTGAGCAGGTGCCAGTACTTCAGCCAGTCAAGGTGAAGTGTGATGATCAAGGTGTTACAGATGAAGGTGCTGTGGATGGAGTGCATGTGGATGATCCAGGTGATGAGTTGGATATTGCAGCCTGTGGTGAGAGTGTGGATGGTGAGTTGGATAGTGTACTGGATAGTGCACTGGATGATCTGTTGAAGATGGCTTCCTTTGAGAAGAGTGCTTGCATGCCAGTTGTGCAGCAGGAAGAGAATGATGGTGTGAGTGATGGTGATCTGGATGCTCCTTTGGATGATGGTGCGATAGATTTCGCAGGTGTGGATGCTGAACATAAGGTGTGTGTTCCTTGTCATGCCCAGGAGAATGAGTTGGTGGTTGTGAGTGGTGAGGATGCATGTGAGACTATTGTTGTTGGTCAGGGGGACCAAGATGCTTTGCCTGGGAGTTTGGGGAGCTTGGACTTGGTAGGGATGCCTGTGCAAGATGTGGAGAATCTTGCAGGATCGCCAATGGTCTTGAAGCTGGAGAAACTGCAGGAAAGCGACAATGATGAGTCTACAGTGCACGAGGTTGCTGTGTGTGATGTTGATGGGCTGAAGGGAAGTGAGTGTATGGTGGACACACCGCATGTGGATGCTCAGCATATGGATGAGCAGTTTGGTTATAGTTTGGGTCTGGCAGGTTGCCCAGAGGAAGGGTTGGAAGCCAGTGATGTGGGCTGCAAGTTGGATTGCGACCATGAGATGGAGGTTGATGATAAGATGAGTGTTATTTCGGTACATGACTATGAGTGGGAGTCAGATATGTCCGAGGGGAGTAGAGGTGAGGGATGGATGTTCCCGTCACAAAACTATGTGAGTTGGTCTGGAGGAGGAAGTGTGACAGTGAACGGTGCTGAGGCCATACATGAAGAGCCAAGGGGGTTGCTGGAAACGGAAGGTTATGACAGGGTGCTTCAACGGTTGTCTGATGGAGGGGAATGCGTGAAGGATTGGAAGGAAGATGCACCGAGGTTTTTGTTTGATCCAGGGGGATAAGTGGTTTCTGATTGTGCAGCTGCTGGACATAAATGTCTCAGCAGAAAAAAGGGGGTTGCTAAATATGTGTGGCTAAAAATAGAGGCTGATAATGTGTACATACAGGTGCATGGCAATTGTGCAAAGTTCTGCTCAGGAGAGCGTTGCCAGGTGTTCAGTGTGGATGAATTGGCTTTGAGCTTGTTGCAGCTTGTCCAGTGAGAGGTCAGATGATGGAGAGGATGTCAGCCGTTTGGCCGCTCGAATTGTATATGCGTCCGCATGGACAATGGGCACTTGGAAGGTCGTCGCATTGAAGGTATGTGGAAACATGTGAGTATGGGCAGAAAAAGGTGAGAAGGGGCTATGTGCCATGGGCATTTGATGTGAAAAGATGGGGGTGGCCCTCTCTTAGGTAAAATAAAATATATATAATATTATATGGCCAAAAAAAGAAGAGAGGCGTGGAGCTTTACTATGCTGCCAACGCTACGTTCCAGAAGCGGACGAGCTGGTGGAGTCGGGCTGCAGATAAGCTAAGGATCGCCGCCTTGATTTGATGGGGGGGACTCTGTGGGAGCGAGAGGAGCGTGCAGGCGTGAGTGCTGAAGAGCCGACGTGTGGGCTCGCGTGTGGGGGTCCTCCTGGGTGAGAAGGAAGCCGCCTAGTAGAACCGTAGCCAGGGTGTGGTTGCAGTGCAGCAGTGGGGGGGTCTCGTTGGAGTGCGAGGACAGAAGAGCCCCATGTGTGCAAAGACAGTGGTAGCTGGGGAGTGCCGCGTGTGAGGGCTGCAGTAAGAGCAGCGAGGTCGGCGCAGCTGGACCAAGAGAGGAGGAGCCCGGTGTGTTCGTGGGCGGTTGCAGCTACAGGGCTGGAGAGCGCAGCTGCAGTGCAGAAGAGGGGGGCGAGAGAGGATTGCCAGCGATGAGGGCTCGAGGGCCGCCTGAGTGGATCCAGCTGGGAGACTCTCTGGGGACCTCTGGAGCGTACGAGCGCAGCTACAGGTCTATGATGTGAGGTTGGCTGAAGGAGCTGCCGTGTGGGAGTTTGTGGGAGCTGGTGTGAAAGACGCCAGTTGTAAGGTGACGGGCTGGAAGGCTAGCGAAGCTGTGGAGCGCAGCCGGCAAGGTGAGGCGCAGCTGGTGTAAAAGGGCTGGCATCACAGTGTATGAAGTGTGTTGAAGTGGACGTGAAGGGCTGAGAGAAGCCCTCTTGGTTAACTGGATGAGGTGCAGGTAGCATAGCTGCTGCGGGTACTAAGGCTAGGTGAAGATGGCAGCGGCTGGACTTTGAAGCACGAGTTGGTGCTAGTGGAAGGCGCCTGGATTATCAAGTGAAGAGTCTGAATTGCTAAGGTGACTGGGGAGACAGCTACAGGCAGGCGAAGTGCAAAAGGGTGCAGGCTTGGTGGGCCTTTGGTATTGTGTGGTTTGGGCTGGTTATTGGGATGGTGACCAGATGAGATGATGACTGGTTTTATCCTTTGAGAACTGGCAGTGTGCGAGGTGTAGCCGAGGGGACCTCAGCTGAGGTGCAGAGCAGAGAGTGAAGAGGGCTACTGCAGAGAAGCAGGAGCGAAGGGATTGGGAGCGACCAGGAGCTGGAGAGGGCTGATTGCGAGCGGTGCTTGGTGTAGCTGGTGTCTGGGATATCTTGGGATATCCGACTCTGTAAAGGTCAAGGTCTTTTCTGAAATATGAGTCTTGTTCATGCTCTTTGGTCTGGTGTTCTGGTGTGTTTGCATGCGTGTGTGGAAGTGTGGTACTCTATAAGGGCGTAGACAGCTCTACCGCTTCCGTGCCATCAACGTATTGTGGTTTGTTAGGGGTAATGTTGCTAACAGGGTCTTCACCAAGCAATAAGGGGCTCATTGGCATCTTACTAGCCCCGTATTGCTTGGTACCAAACCCCCTTAGGGTCATGTTACTCACAGGGTTAGTACTAAGTGACACAAGGTTCGTTGGCATCCTTCTGGCCTTGTGTTGCTTAGTACTGAGCCCCTTGCGGTCATTTTTCTGACGAGGTCAGTACCAAGTAATAGGAGGCTCGTGGGTATTATAGTTGCCCCATATTGCTTGGTATTGCCTCCCCTTGGGACACGTTGTTCATGGGGTCAATACCAAGTGACACAAGTCACATTGGCATCCTGCAAGACCCATATCACTTAATACATTGACCCCCTTTATAGGCTCATTTTTCTCACGAGGTCAGTACCAAGCGATAGGAGTCCTGTGGGCATTGTGTTGACCCCATATTGCTTGGTAGTGACTCCCTTTGGGACATGTTGCTTACAGGGTAAGTACCAAGAAACACAAGTCTTGTTGGCATCTATATCGCTTGGGAGCTGACCCCCTTTTGTGGTCATTTTTCTCACGGAGTCAGTACCAATAAGCAACATAAGTCTCGTTGGCATCCTTCTGGCCCCATTTCACTTGGTAGTGATCCCCTTGTGGTCATTTTGCTCATGGGGTCAGTACCAATTGATAGGAGGCTCGTAGGCATCGTGCTGGCCTTATATTGCTTGGTACTAACTCCCCTTGGAACATGTTGCTCATGGGGTCAATACTAAGCAACACGAGTCTCATTGGCATCCTGTATTCCCCATATCGCTTGGTAGTGATCCCCTTTTTTGTGGTCATTTTTCTCATGGGGTCAGTACTAAGTGACATGAGTCTCGTTGGAATCCTAGAGTTCCCATTTTTCTTGGTACTGACCCCTTGTGGTCATTTTGCTCTTGGGGTTAGTACCAAGAGATAGGAGGTTCATTGGATCCTGCTAGCCCCATATCACTTGGTACTGATCCCTTTTGTAGTCATTTTGTTCATGGGGTCAATACCAAGCGATAAAAGGCTTGTTGGCATCTTGCTGGCCCCATATCACTTGGTGCTGATCCCTTTTGTAGTCATTTTGTTCATGGGGTCAATACCAAGCGATAAAAGGCTTGTTGGCATCTTGCTGGCCCCATATTGCTTGATACTAACCCCCTTTTCTGACATTTTGCTCACAGGGTCAGTATTAAGCAATATAAGGCTTGTTAGCATCTTGTTGTTCCCATATCGCTTTGGTATTAACCCCCCTTTTTTGGTCTTTTTTCTCACGGATTTAGTACCAAGCAATAGAAGTCTCATTGGCATCATGCTGGCCCCATATCGCGATTGGTAATGACCCCCTTTTATGATCTTTTTGCTCACGGGGTCAGTACCAAGCAATAGAAGGCTCGTTGGCATCCTGTTGGCCCCATATTACTTGGTACTGACCCCCTTTTGTGGTCTTTTTACTCACGGGGTTAGTACCAAGTGATACAAGGCTTGTGGCATCCTGTAGGCCATTCCATTTTGCTTGGTACTTACCCCTTGCATCATTTTTCTCACAGGGTGATTACCAAGAAATAAGAGGCTTGTTGGCATCCTGCTGGCCCCATATCGCTTGGTGCTAACTCCCCTTTGGGTCATGTTGCTCACGGACTATACAATAAGATCTTGTAGCGGGGGTCAATACCAAGCGATTAGTTGCTCACAGACTATACAATAAGATCTTGTAGTGGGGGTCACGGGCATCCCGCTAGTCCACCATTTATCGCTTCGTACTGACTCCGAACAAATTTTCAGTTGTCATCTTACTGAGCTTATTTATTAGATGGCGCATACTAAGCGAACTACTCGAAGGCTAGAAACAAATAAGTGAAAGGCCTACGGAGTCATTGCACGTGCAAGGTAGGAGGAGAGGATATCAAGCCCACATGGTAAGTTTGCAAGAGCTTCCACAGATTGAGCAACATATGCAACTTGCAAATAGTGAGCCTACCATTTCAGAGGCTTGTGCATGATACTTGTGAACACTAGAGTATTGGCATTGAGCAATGGCAAGCATCTGTAGTTTTGTGTCTCTAGGAAATTACTGAAAGACTGGCTAATTGAGTTTTTTAAAGATGCATATTTCCTCTACCCATGCCCCTAGGCTTACAATAATGCTTAGGGATTTTGATACACTTCATAGATTGAGGTACAAATATATAACCATTTATTTTCACCTATTTTTGTTAGTCGATCATTGCATGCTGGAGATCCTAACAGTCTCACCCCTCCATCCTCATGATGGGAGGCCAGTTTTGAGAAACCCATGTTGGTCACACGACTACAGGTACATCCACTCTTGCACTCAGAGAAGAGCAGAAGCATAAGACCAGTCACAACAAGATGTCACACAACTAGAACCTCACACAAAACCAAAACCAGAGGCACAACTAAAGGCTGCTTTCGCACAGCCACAACCCTCCAATTTTGCTAGTGATGGTGATAATTTTTCTGATGATCTAGCAGATGTTGATGTAGACCAAAAATCCAACAAATAGAGAAATTAACATTATTGAAGCGGAAAATATCATAGAATTAAGGGATTTGGAGAGTATAGTGCTCATCATCAATATGGCATTTACAATTCGAGGCACAAGGCTTGTTACTAGCTTAGATGCAACTGATTTACATGCTTTGCAATGTTTCGGGATATTGGAAGTTATAGCAGTCATGAATGTAGCACTATGGTATGATTGTGTATGTTGGCATGATTGTGTATGTTGGCATGATTGTGATGTATTCTATTTTCTAATTCTAATTCTAATTTTCACAAATCCTAATTCTATTTTTTATTCATTGTTGCCTGTAGGTATTATCTCTCACTTCTACTAGAAGAGATAAAGAATAGTACATATGTTGTTGATCCCCTCATATCAGGGCAATTGCAAAATGAGGGGACATCATTTTTGGACCTCATAGCCTAGTTTGAGAAGGTCAACCTTATAATGAACAGTGAGTCTCATGTTAAGTTATATATTGACATCATCTATTAGGCAATTTGCATTTGTTTTTTTATAGGACTTATGTCATGTTTAATTTTTTTAGCTAACATTGGAGTTTGTTTTTCTGTATGACATTGCACAAAATATATGTTACTTTGCAAACTCTGTTCAAGAATATCATGGTCGCATTAGAGAGTAAGTCCCTCTTCCAAAAGCATATAAATAGATTTATTTAAGTAGGATAAACTAATGCTTGTTTTGTCGACTTCTTAGATGTGCTCAAAAGTTTGCATCAGTCGTGGAACACCTTTTATTGGCTTCAAATCTTGTTCAAAACATCAGATATCAAAGAATAAGGGTGCTAGTCCAATCTATAGATATCAGTCGTGGATGGAGGACGTGCCTAAACGCATTTCTTTTGTTAAAAAAGATTTTTAATATTCTTGATGTAAGTGATGTTTATAATCTACATCTCCATCATCTAACATAGCTATGAGGTTTTTGACAAAACATTTTCCTTTGTTTATAGGAACTTAATAGGCACAAATATAATACATTGCATGTAAAATGATTTAGGACCGAAGCTATACAAAAAATTATTTTGGCAGTCCATGATTGTGTAGAAGAAGAGATGAGACGGGCAAGTGAATTTGCAAAAGGAAGCCAAAGAGCGAAGGCGTTAGCAAGAGGAATAGTACCAAAGGAAAGTTAAACTACACCAAGCTACTATCAAATAATATGAAAGGTTCACAAGCTGAGGGAGGAATGGATGGAATCACAGAGGCAAGTTGGGTTGGAGGCTCGGAGGCAAGAACATGAGGTCAACAGGCAAGCACAGGAAAGATTGTGGGAAGAAATGGAAAGAGCGGAAGAGACCTTAATCCAAGGCCACCCGAGTCACATTCATCACAAACACCATTAAGCTTTTACAAAGGGGGAGGCTTCTATTTATAGGAAAAAGTGAGCCTCAAACCAAGAAAACTGATTCTAGAATTATCCAGATCAGTTTGGTCAATTTTTGACCATTTTTGGGTCAGTTCAGCTTACTTTTTGGATCTAGTTTTGAAACAAGAGAGAGGAGAGATGAAAATATCTCATTTTATATTAAAAATTAGGGGTAATGATGAGAAAAAGGCACCTATTTCATGAGGGGAGATCCCCACTCTGAGGTGTCAAAATTTAGTTTTTTAGTTCTTTTCTTTGGTCCTTAGTCCACTCTTCATCTTATGTGAGCATTTACTCATTTTTGGGAGGTTTTTCTTTTATTCTTCAATTTGTCTCCTCCCTACATTTGGATTAATCTTATTGGTCTATAGAAACCTTAATCCAAATTTTTCAGAAAATCTTGACCCTTAGGCTAAGGTCTTTTGTGCACATTATAATTTATTTCTAATGCACCTTAGGAATTTCTTTTTAAACTTCTGTTTCGGGGAAATTTATTTTAATAAGAAGGGATATTTTTCCATCCAAAGATATCTAAAAACTGAATTACCTCTCTCTAGAACATTTTCTCACTCTAGGCTAAAAGAGGTAGAAACAAGATCTTTTATTATTCTGAAAAGGGGATTGATTACAGAAACTGGACATCTTGAGGGGCTGGGGAGCAATCTTACAAGCTCAATATATGAGAGACAAGGAGAGTGTGTTTGCTTGTCTAACTGATGTTTTTTGCATGCTAGAAGAGAGTACCCACCAAGTTTCACCACCTGAAGTTAGAGACAAATCCATTAAAAGAATTTTGTAGGACTCTTGAGAAATGTGGTGCCAAAGAGCACAAGGAAAATATGGAGTGAGTGTGAGAAGCCACATCACCAAGGGAGATTTATCCCACATGCAATAGAAAGGCCGAGTTGTACTCTCCTCATATAAAAGGAGGACATTTCAAGCATTGGAATACAAGCATAACATCTCAAGTCTTTTTATGAGTACAAGTTTCCATCTTGTAACCTAACTACTTGAGTCTAAACCTTAATTTGCACACACTCATCAGATGAGTTTTTTTCATTTCTATCTACCTTAGTTTAGTATTATGATTAGTGTAGGATTAGTTTATGATTAAGTAAATGTCTTGTTATTAGGATGTGTAGTTTTAGGAGAGCTCGATCCATGATTCTCAACATGGTATCAGAGCTTAGGTCTATCTCTCCTACTTTAGGTTTAGTTTATTAGGAAGGGATTAGAGATTTCATTAGCAAATTAGTAGTATTATTAATATTAGGTTCTCAAGTTACTCTTTCTTTCCCCACATTTAGGGTTTCATTAGTTTGAGAGAAAGAACTCAAAGAATCTAGCGCATCAGTAGAGAAGAGCGTGAAGGGTGCAAAAGCCAGCAGAGCACATAAGAAGCATCTTCCACAACAGCCCATCAGAAGCATCTTCCACAACAACCCATAATAGTGTTCACATAGTTTGGGCACACACAAAAGAGTAGCAGGCTTTGCTATATCCAACCACAATAACAGCAATAGTAGTGGAGCTACAATATCAAGAGCAAGGAGAGGTTATTGAGACCCCCCAGAGCTTCGTCATCTTGAAATGTACAAAGGAGGGACAGCTATGTAAGAGACCTACAAAGGACCGATGGGGGAATGCCATTGCACAAGGTTTTTTTTATTGTGAAACAGTTCTTCTATGCACCTATAAAGATGAGAAAACCTATGAGTTATGGGATGACAAGTCAAAGGCCTTCATAGCAATGCATTTTGTATGAGCAATCAAATCTCCAATGGACATATGGAACAACATCTTGGTTTTGAGGATACAGGTCACCCAGAGTATGTATGTAAGCTTCGAAGGCCTTGTATGGGCTGACGCAAGATCCACAAGCATGGCATGACAAGATTGCTGAGTATCTTATCACTATTGGTTTTCATATAGTAGATACAGATCACTTTTTGTATGTGCGCAAGAGTGATAAGGGTATTGTGATCATCACCATCTATGTAGATGATCTTATTATTGGGGGTGACAACTTGGAACAGATTGAGCATGTGAAAAATATTCTCAAAAGGAAGTTTGACTTGAAGTATTTGAGAGATTTGCATTACTTTTTGGTCATTGAGGTCATTCGCACACTTGATGGTATTACGGTTGTCACAGAGACAATATATATTTGACATGATGTCCAAGTATGGGATGGCTGGTTGTAAGCCAATCTCAGTGCCATTAGATCAAAATGGCAAGCTCAGTGTGGATGCAAGTTATGTGTTAGAGGACCCCACTATGTACAGGAAAATTGTGGTGGGGAGTTTGATCTATGTCACGATCAGGAGGCCCCAATGCACACTTCAGCATTTGAGAGCTACTATTGACTATGCATTGTTTTATGCAGCATGTGCACCATTGGAGCTATATGTGTACACAGATGTAGATTGGGCAGGTAGCATATCAGACAAGAGATATACTAGTGGATTTAAATCAGTTCCCTAGTCATCAGACTCACACACTCAGGAGTTTCATCTACATAAACTCAAACCAAATAACATCATCACAAAAATGAAAACTCCAAAACAAAGGATATCACAAACCAAACTTTGTTTGCTTCAGATATACAAAAACACTTCAAAGTCTCAAAAACCCTAAGACATGGGCACTAACATAAGAAGAAGCCTCAAAAGAAATTCAAGGATTTCCCATATAGAGACTCGGCTACACAACTTCGAACTCCATGAATCCATTGTCACACATCATAGGCCTTTTCCACACAAAAAGAGTACTTAGTTGGACAGAAAACAACTATACATTTGAGAAGACTGTGATATGAATCAAGTATCTAACAAAGCTCAGCTCCTCAGTGATCCAAGGGGACATACCTCCTTCAAGACTCTCTGGACTACATCTCTCCCACTGCTCTGATCTAATTGATTCTCTCACACTACACCTAACTTCTCTTCTGCAAACTTGAAATATTTGCAGGAACTCCAACTTCCAACAAACAAACTTGTAGGAGCCCACTTAAATGTAGTCTCTCTCTAGTGGTCTCGCTCCTCGGTGGTCACTCTTGCCATACTCTTGATGAGCCGCACTCAAAAACTTCTTCTAATTCTTCTTTTCTCCTTGTCGTTGCCTTACTTCCTTCTAGAACATTGCACCGCCCATCTTCTTTGTTCCACCATGCGCTTTCCTTTTTCAATTGCACACCTGTACTTATCCACTTGGCCATGCATCATTTTTAGCCACTTGGATTCTTCTTCACACTATCATATGTATATTTCTTCTATCTACACATTATGTTTAGAGTGGGCTAGAGATTCCCCTCACAACGTATAGAGCGACAAGCATGGATCATTGCTGATTTACAGATTTTAGGTTTATAGAGAGAGATGTCTTGTAGTAGCATGATGTCTAGAGAGGGAGAGGCTTGTAGCAGCTTATGGGACTTATGATCTCCTAAGTACATAAATACCAGCTTATAATCTCACCTTTGAGGTAGACCTCCCTACAAAGATTTGATAACTCCTTCAACAGCAGGAGTCGGCACAACCCCCTCAACATGCATAGCATCCTTGACATGCATGTCAACCACCTATAAGAGGGAGAGGGGTGTAGCAGCTTATGGGACTCGTGAGCTCCCGAGTACACCAGCACTAGCTTATGATACTACCTTTGAGGTAGACCTCCATGCAGAGATTCGATGACCTCTCCAACAGCAGGCAGCTGGTAGAGCCTCCTCGACATGCACATCATCCTTAACATGCATGTCAACCACCTATAAGAGATGACGATACTGATAGGGTGCCCCTTGATAGTAGTGAACTCAGACTAGCTGGGTTAGCTCACTTACCTTTTGTAAGATTCCTCCCTAGCCCCTCAAGATGTCCAGTTTCTTCCCCTGTAATCAATCCCCTTTTCAGAATAATAAAAGATCTTGTTTCTACCTGTTTTGGCCTAGAGAGAGAGAATGTACTAAAGAGAGATAATTCAATTTTTAGATATCTTTGGATGTAAAAATATCCCTTCTTATAAAAATAAATTTTCCCAAAACAGAAGTTTAAAAAGAAATTCCTAAGGTGCATTAGAAATAAATCATAATGTACACAAAAGACCTTAGCCTGAGGGTCAAGATTTTCTAAAAACTTTGGATTAAGGTTCTTATGGACCAATAAGATTAATCCAAATGTAGGGAGGAGATAAATTGAAGAATAAAAGAAAAACTCCCCAGAAATGAGTAAATGCTCACATAAGATTAAGAGTGGACTAAGGACCAAAGAAAACAATTAAAAAACTGAATTTTGACACCTCAGAGTGGGGATCTCCCCTCATGAAGTAGGCGTCTTTTTCTCATCATTACCTCCGATTCTTAATCAAAAATAAAATGAGACATTTTCATCTCTCGTCTCTCCTATTTCAAAACTAGATCCAAAAAGTAAGCTGAACTGACCCAAAAATGGTTAAAAATTGACCAAACTGATCTGGAAAATTCTAGAATCAGTTTGCTTGGTTAGACGCTCACTTTTTCCTATAAATAGAAGCCTCCCCATTTGTAAAAGCTTAATGGTGTTCATGCACTGTTACTCTACTCCTATTTTGAGCCATCTACATTGAATTTCTTAATAATTCAATTGTTTTTGGCCTAATCCTCTCTCCAAAGTGAATTGGTGGCCACTCTTGCTTCAAACAAGAGAGTAGAACACTCAATCCCTCAAGCCAAAGGAGAGCTTACAAGCTCCATGTAAGCTAATTTTCTTACTTATTCATGAATTTTAAATCTATGGTTTTCTTGATTTTTTTATTTTACACACTTTTATAATAAAAACAATTTCCATTATGCATATTTCTATGCATAGATATTAAATTTAATAAGAATAACTCTTTTATAATAAAAAAGTTCCTTTATGCATCTTTCTATGCATAGAAATTAAATTTAATAAGAATAACACTTTTGTAATAAAAAACCATCTTTCTATGCATAGAAATCAAATTTAATAATTAATATCAGTGATATCCATCCATATTTATAGGTGAATATGTACATGGAGTAACTAGAATATTTCTTTTAGATGCAAAAATGGTGGGAATTACTCTTTTGGAATAACATAAAAATAACTTTCTTCTCCACAAAATTCTGGAAAGTTTTGCCATAACCTCCTTTGTATGGCTGACCTTTTCTCACTTTTATCATTCTTTATTTAACTTAAATTAACCCAAATTAGATTCATAGAACTCTAATCTACATAATTTTCTAAATTCAAGAGAGTAAACAATAATAAGAGTTTAATTAATCCCTTAGTTAATATTTCTAGGATTAAAAAAAGGCTAGAATGTAAAGAAGAGAAGGGGGTTGCCTTTTCCTCAAAGGCATAGCATTTGAATTTAATTCAATCAACATATTAAATTTAATTTCTATGCATAGAAAGATGCATAATGGAATTTTTTTATTATAAAAGTGTTATTCTTATTGAAATTGATTTCTATGCATAGAAAGATGCATAAAGCAAATTTCTTTTATTACAAAAGTGTTATTCTTATTAAATTTAATTTCTATGCATAGAAAGATGTATAATGGAAATTTATTTTATTATAAAAGTGTTATTATTATTAAATTTAATTTCTATACATAGAAAGATGCATCATGATTTTTTTTTATAAAAGTGTTATTCTTATTAAATTTAATTTCTATGTATAGAAAGATGCATAATGGAAATTTTTTTATTATAAAAGTGTTATTTTTATTAAATTTAATTTCTATGCATAGAAAGATGCATAATGGAATTTTTTTAATTACAAAAGTGTTATTCTGATTAAATTTGATTTTTATGCATAGAAAGATGCATAAAGGAATTTTTTTATTATAAAAGCGTTTTTCTTATAAAAATTAATTTTTATGCATAAAAAGATACATAAAGAAATTCTTTTTATTTTTAAAGTGTTATTCCTATTAAAATTGATTTTATGCATAAAAGGATTTTTTTTATAAAAGTGTTATTCCCATTGAAGTTGATTTTTATGCATAAATAGATGCATAAAGAAATTTTTTCATCAAATTAGAATTCTCTTAAATTCTATGTTTAAATTCTATGAGTATTTGATAAATGAATAATTAAATACTCTAAGAGAGAAATTTCTATCGTTTCATATTCACACGGATTGTAAAAGGAAAATTCGACAAATCTATCGAGATCCAAATATTCAGATAAATAATTAATATATTCCTCATTGGAATTTGTAACTAATTTAGAAATCAGTTAAGTGAATATTCAAAGAGAAATTTCAAAAAATAGTATCTGAATTATCAAACCTTTTTGAGAAAGATAGTTCAGGAAAAATCTTATCCGACTCGAACCATGAATCAGACTATGACCAAGACCAAACTCTTTTGTCAGTTTCGACGAGGAAAGAAGGTGTGACTAGTTTAGAAAAATACTCTCAAAACTCCCGCCAAATCTGAAACTAAGTTTGAGACCCTTCGAATTGTTCTATGGATCAAGGTTACAGAATTCGAGGAATTCTGGTATGAAATTCAGAATTCCATTCAAGACGTTTTGGGGATATTGATTCAAGAAATACTCATTGTATTCAAAAGAAAATCAAACTGAAAACTTGCATAGAAACCCTATTTTCTTAAAGGACTGTCTTACACCACCAGAATGTTGGAGGGAGCATTTGTTATATGTTTTTCTAAGGGAAGTTCGGTTGCAACAATTGGCGGGGAGTGTTCAAAGGACAGCTCATGCGGCAAAGCTTGCCCAGGTCTTGACCAGCCTCGGTATGGTTGAAAAATGGTGTGCTTCCGGTACGATGGATGAGGGCCGACAAAGCGATCCCTGAGTGAAGTGCCAAGACACCTAAGAAGGATCCTGGAGGGTTCTGACCAGGCGATGCACGGGCTCGCGGTGCCTAGGACACCCATGCGTATGTCGTGGAAGATATGTTGATGGATGAAATGATTATTGTAATCTATTACTGGATCTTGCTGACCAGTTGGTCTCAACGGAGAGTCCAAAGTGATACTATTTTTTGAGAAACAAGGGACTGAATGGAAATTTTGAGTTATGACATCTGTAACCAATATCTGTTTGTCAATGGATTATTTTATATGTTAGAGTTTTAAAGAGGAGTGTGTGTGTGTATCTGTATTCGAAAGCAAAAGTTAAGAAAGGCATTAAATTATGGGTGGGTGAGTATTTGTCTGGTTCTACCGATTCCAGTAGTTGGGTGGTGGCTAACCCAGGGGAGGGATGGGGTTAGGTTGGAATCAGTGGAGTTTTAATAATTAAATTGAAATAATAGGAATACACTTAGAATTCGAGTAGTTAAAAAAAAAACCTGAAGAATTTCTCAAATGAGTAGATCAACGGCTATGCTTGATTTCGGTTTTAGGAAAAAAGCGTTGATTTCTTCAAGTTAAGTTAGTAATAGTTTTCCTTCTATCTGGTTTAATCAGGTGAAGGATGGTTTAGTCTCTTAACCCCGTTAGAAAATTCGTTAAGAAATTTAAAAAGGTGGAATCGTCCCTGTTTTTCGGGCAATGGAGATTTTCCCGGTTTCGGTTTCGGAATGACCACCAGATTAGTCTCATGTCTGGACATTCGAGGGCGAGGCCCCGAGTGGGAAACCCTGCCCCGCGCAAGAGGAAGCTACTTCCACTACTAGCAACCAAGAATTCGTCGGTGCACGAAGGGGGCAGAGGGGTCTCATAGTTGGTATCAGAGCACTGTTGTAAGCTTACAAAACAACAGCAGCAGAAATTGCCTAAAATTTTAAAGTAAATCTGGGAAATAATGTTTTCAGCAGGAATTTGATCTTGAAGTTGTGGAGACATTACGTATTGGGTCAAAGGTTCACTTTGATGACAGATCATCAGAGCTTAAAGTGGATCTTCACTCAGAAGGATCTCAACATGTGCCAAAGAAGGTGAATGCAAACCCTGCAAGAATTTGATTTTGAAATCAAGTATTGCCCAAGCAAAGAAAATGTGGTAGCAGATGCCCTCAGTAGAAAAGCCTCCTTGCTTGCAATTAGAGTGGTGCCAAATTCATTGATTGATGAAGCAAGAGAGAAGATCATGCAGGATAGATTCTTTGGCCCTATTGCAACCCCCTACTTATGCAAGAAAGCAAAACTCCTCATCAGGAGTTGAACCGAGTTCAAGGGTACAACTTGGATGAAGAAATTATGTATTATAATAGCAGGCTATGCATTCCCAATGATGAGGGAACTAAGGATCAAATTATGAATGAAGCCCATGATAGCCATATAGGAGGACATCCAGGTTTCATCAAGACCTACATGTCTGTAAAGAAAAGCTTCTTTTGGCCTGGACTAAAAAAGGATGTACTTAATCATGTACGTCAATGCCTGATATGTCAGAAAGTCAAAGCCAAGAGAGTAAAAATGCCTGGGAAGTTACATCCATTAGACATCCCCCAGATGAAGTGGGAATGTATCAGTATGGATTTTATTACTGGTGCACTACCTTCAGTATGGATTTTATTACTGGACTACCTTCAGTATATGGATTTTATTACTGGACTACCTTCAGTGCACTACCTTCAGTGCAATCAAGTTACAACTCCATCTTCATGGTAGTGACTAACCAAAGTGGCCCATCTGATTCTAGTAAAAGAAACCTACACTGCAGTGGATGTGGCAAGAGTGTTCCTCAAGGAAAGCTTCAAATTGCATGGCCTGCCCACCAGGAGAATAGTAAGTGATCAAGATCCCAAATTCACGTCAAGATTCTGGACTGCATTCTTTGAAGCAGTAGGAACTTTCTTGGATCTCAGCACAGCTTACCACCCCAAGACCGATGGTGGTCAAACAGAAAGGGTGAGCCAAGTAATCGAAGATATACTTCGGTCATGCTGTGGTAGGGAACCTAAGAAGTGGCTAAGCTATTTGCTTCTAGTCGAATTTGCCTACAATGCTTCTTATCACCGAAGTATTGGGATGAGCCCTTTCAAAGCTCTGTATGGACAAGACTACCTAACACCATTAACTTGGTCTGGCCCATTGATTAGGGTTGAGATGTCCAAACAGATGCTTGACGACACAGACCAGCAGATGCAATCAATCCGCAAGGATATAAAAGCTGCCCAGGATAGACAGAAGCAGTATGCAGATAAGAAGAGGTCAGACAGAAAATTTGAAGAAGCGGATATGGTCTTCATTCGAGTATGCCCCAAAGAAGTTCTCTATCTCTTGGGAAGTACAAGAAGTTATCCCCCAGATATTGTGGGCCATATCTGATTACAAAAAAAGTAGGTGACTTAACCTATAAACTTCTTTTGCCTCCTCATCTCAAAGTACATAATGTATTTCATGTCAGCCTACTTAAGAAGTATGTATTGAGCCCAAATCATTTGCTTAATGATGAACTCTTAACACTAGTTCTATAATTGGACACTAAAGTGTCCTGACACTTTAGTGTCCTGTTTCTCACCAAAACTTTGGAATTTTTTGGGGAACCTAGAAACAACATTTCTAAACCTTGTTTCAACCATAGGTAGGTTAAAAGTCAAAAAATAAAGGGAATTTTTCATGATGTCAAAACACAAGCTATATTATAAATTTGACAAAAAAACTCTAACTTGATATTTTCATTGAAATTTGAAGCTGTTTTGTCAAAAATCCCATAAAATGCCTATAACTTCTTGAATAAATCAGGTTTTTCATGTTTGTAAAAGTCAATTGGTAGAACTTGGGGTTTCAAAACAACACAATCTCCTTTAGGTCCTAGTTACTAAGCTACTTGTGAACTATAACAAAAATCTCATAATTATCAAGATGCTGAAAAAGAGGAAAATTTTGGCCTTCCGAAGGTACTTCCATAAAACTAGGGTTATGTTAGTGCAAATTGGCAATCGAAAATGATTATATAGTTCAAAACCAAGTTAATACATATTTTTTGGGGTCCCAAGCTCAAGTAAATCTTGCTACTTGAGCGCTATCTTAGTTTTTCAATCGTGCTACATTTTTTAAAATTTTTAAATTCTCTCTCAACAACCATGAAACAAAGGTTTTAGGTGCCCAAATTATGTTTGTACAATGTACCTTAGCGGAATTATTCTATACAGACAAAATGTTGCAAGTTTACTAAGGAATGTAATGCGTATGACTCAAGAATCTAAATCCAAAATTTTTGTTGTGTGTAGTTTTGACATTTTGAAACAATTAATATTTGTAGCTTACTAAGGGGTTTTTACATATAACTTTAAGATCTCAATGGATAGAGTAAGCATTGTATCACCTTAAAAAACTTGCAAACACATTAAAACCATGTATTGGTTTGGATACAAATGGATGCTAAAAAGTGGTGTATCAAACACACACAACTTCCTACTATTTAGACACTCTCAATTGAATTTTATTTCATGTGAAACTTGGCAAAATCTTTGACACAAATATGAAATAATTACTTGGAATTTTTCATGGGACTTAGTGATTTTTTTCTCTAAGCTTATAAGGCGGTTTTCTCAAACCTGAGTTGCAGTCTCATGAAAGTCCTATTTATGGGTGTAATTCCTTATCGTGCCAGCATCCAAATTGCAAGGTTACATTTTTTAAAGACACATTAGGTCACATATTCAAACTCCTCAAGAGGGATTTTGAATATGTCTTTCCTAGCGCAAGTAGCATTTTATTTGCATCGTCTAAAAAAGGACACTTAAGTGTCCTTTTTTGGTACCAAACTAGTGTTAACTTCTTCAACCCAAGGGCAGATGGAACTCCAACCTGAAGAAATCCTTGATATTTGAGAGAAGGTTCTTAGGAACAGAATTATGAGAGAATTATTAGTCAAATGGAAGTTCTATCCTTTTGAAGACGCCACCTGGGAGAAAGAAGCCGACGAACTCATGCAAGACTACCCCCAGTTTGCGACATGAGGACATCTCGCATTTTTCAAGTGGGAGAGGATGTAAGATTCCGTCCCATCCCCCGGAAGATGTCCAGTTTCTTCCCCTGTAATCAATCCTCTTTTTTCAGAATAATAAAAGATCTTGTTTCTACCTATTTTGGCCTAGAGAGAGAGAAAATGTTTTGCAGAGAGGTAATTCAGTTTTTAGATATCTTTGGATGGAAAAATATCCCTTCTTATTAAAATAAATTCCCCCGAAACAGAAGTTTAAAAAGAAATTCCTAAGGTGCATTAGAAATAAATTATAATGTGCACAACCTTAGCCTAAGGGTCAAGATTTTCTGAAAATTTTGGATTAAGGTTCTTATGGACCAATAAGATTAATCCAAATGTAGGGAGAAGATAAATTGAAGAATAAAAGAAAAATCCCCCAAAAATGAGTAAATGCTCACATAAGATGAAGAGTGGACAAGGACCAAAGAAAACAATTAAAAAACTGAATTTTGACACCTCAGAGTAGGGATCTCCCCTCATGAAGTAGGCACCTTGTTCTCAACATTACCCCCAATTCTTAATCAATAAAATGAGATATTTTCATCTCTCCTCTCTCCTGTTTCAAAACTAGATCCAAAAAGTAAGCTGAAGTGACCCAAAAATAGTCAAAAATTGACCAAACTAATCTGGAGAATTCTAGAATCAGTTTGCTTGGTTAGAGGCTCACTTTTTCCTATAAATAGAAGCCTCCCCCTTTGTAAAAGCTTGATGGTGTTTATGCACTGTTACTCTACTCCTGTCCTGAGCCATCTACATTGAATTTCTTAATAATTCAATTATTTTTGGCCCAATCCTCTCCAAAGTGAGTTGGTGGCCACTCTTGCTTCAAACAAGAGTAGAACCCTCAATCCCTCAAGCTAAAGGAGAGCTTACAAGCTCCATGTAAGCTAATTTTCTTACTTATTTACAAATTTTAAATCTATGGTTTTCTTGATTTTTTTGTTTTACAATTGATTGAATTAAATTTAAATGCTATGCCTTTGAGAAAAAGGCCACCCCCTTCTCTTCTTTACATTCCAGCCTTTCTTAATCCTAGAAAGATTAACAAAACACGATTAATTAAACTCTTCTTATTGTTTACTCGCTTGAATGTAGAAAATTGTGTAGATTAGAGTTCTATGAATCTAATTTGGGTTAATTTAAGTTAAATAAAGAATGATAAAAGTGAGAAATGGTCAGCCATACAAAGGAGGTTATGGTAAAATTTTCTAGAATTTTGTGGAAAAGAAAGTTATTTTTATGTTATTCCAAAAGAGTAATTCCCACCATTTTTGCATCTAAAAGAAATATTCTAATTACTCCATGTATATATTCACCTATGAATATGCATGGATATTACTAATATTAATTATTAAATTTAATTTCTATGTATAGAAAGATGCATAATGGAAGTTTTTTTTAATTACAAAAGTGTTATTGTTATTAAGTTTAATTTCTACGCATAGAAAGATGCATAATGGAATTATTTTTATTACAAAAGTTTTATTCTTATTAAATTTAATGTCTATGCATAGAAAGATGCATAATGGGATTTTTTTATTATAAAAGTGTTATTCTTATTAAATTTATTTTCTAAGCATAGAAAGATGTATAATGTATTTTTTTAATTATAAAAGTGTTATTCTTATTAAAATTGATTTCTATGCATAGAAAGATGCATAAAGGAATTTTATTTTATTACAAAAGTTTTATTCTTATTAAATTTAATTTCTATGCATAGAAAGATGCATAATGGAATTTTTTTTATTATAAAAGTGTTATTCTTATTAAATTTAATTTCTATGCATAGAAAGATGCATAATGAAATTTTTTAATTATAAAAGTGTTATTCTTATTAAATTTAATTTCTATGCATAGAAAGATGCATAATGAAAATTTTTAATTATAAAAGTGTTATTCTTATTAAATTTAATTTCTATGCATAGAAAGATGCATAATGGAAATTTTTTTATTATAAAAGTGTTATTCTTATTAAATTTAATTTCTATGCATAGAAAGATGCATGATAGAAATTTTTTATTATAAAAGCGTTATTCTTATAAAAATTGATTTTTATGCATAAATAGATACATAAAGAAGCTCTTTTTTATTTTTAAAGTGTTATTCCTATTAAAATTAATTTTATGCATAAATAGATGCATAAAAGGATTTTTTTAATAAAAGTGTTATTCCCATTGAAGTTTATTTTTATGCATAAATAGATGCATAAAGAATTTTTTTAATCAAAATTAGAATTCTCTTAAATTTTATGAGTATTTGATGAATGAATAATTAAATACTTTAAGAGAGAAATTTCTATCGTTTTATATTCACATGGATCGTAAAAAGAAAATTCAGGAAATCTATCGAGATTGAAATATTCAGATAAATAATTAATTTATTTCTCATTCGAATTCGTAACTAATTTAGAAATCAGTGAAGTGAATATTCAAAGAAAGAAATTTAGTAAAATAGTAACTGAATTATCAAACCTTTTTGAGAAAGATAGTTCAGGAAAAATCTTATCCGACTTGAATCGTGAATCAGACTATGAGCAGGACCAAGGAAAGAAGGTGTGACCAGTTTAGAAAAATACACTCAAAACTCTCGCCAAATTTGAAACTAAGTTTGAGACCCTTCGAATTGATCTGTGTGGATCAAGGCTATAAAATTCGAGGAATTTTGGTACGAAATTCAGAATTCCGTTCAAGAAGTTTTGGGGATACTGATTCAAGGAATACTCATTGTATTAAAAAGAAAATCAAACTGAAAACTTGCATAGAAACCCTATTTTCTTAAAGGACTGTCTTACGCCATAATGCTGGAGGGAGCATTTGGCATATGTTTTTTCTAAGGAAAGTTCACTTGCAACAGCTGACAACGGGGAGTGTTCAAAGGATAGCTCACGCGGCAAAGCCTACCCAGGTCTTGACCAGCCTCGGTATGGTTAAAAAATGGTATGCTTTCGGTACGATGGACGAGGACCAACAAAGCGGTCCCTGAGTGAAGTGCCAGGACACCTAAGGAGGATCCGGAGAGTTCTGACTAGGCGATGCACGGGCTCGCGATGCCTAGGACACCCATGCGTATGTCGTGGAAGATATGTAGATGGATGAAATGATTATCGTCCAATATCTATTTTTCAGTGGTGGATTATTTATATGTTAAAGTTTTAAAGAGGAGTGTGTGCGTATCTGTATTCGAAAGAAAAAGTTAAGAAAGGCATTCAATTATGGGTGGGTGAGTAATTTTCTGGTTCTACCGATTCCAGTGGTTGGGTGGTGGCTAACCCATGGGCCAGATGGGGTTAGGCTGGAATCAGTGGAGTTTTAATAATTAAATTGAAATAATAGGAATACACTTAGAATTCAAGTAGTAAAAAAAAAACCTGAAGAATTTCTCAAATGAGTAGATCAACGACTGTGCCTGATTTCGGTTAGGAAAAAAGCGTTGATTTCTTCAAGTTAAGTCAGTAATAGTTTTCCTTCTTCTGGTTTAATCAGGTGAAGGATAGTTTAGTCTCTTAACACCGTTAGAAAATTCATTTTTAAGAGATTCAAAAAGGTGGAATCGTCCCCGTTTTTCGGGCAAGGGAAATTTTTTGCAGTTTCGGTTTCAGAATGACCACCAAATTAGTCCCATATCCAGACATTCGAGGGCGAAGGCCGCGAGTGGGAAACCCTGTCGCGCGCAAGAGGAAGCTACTTCCGCTACTTCTAGCAATCGGGAATCTGGTGCACGGAGGGGGCAGAGGGGTCTCACACTTTGTACTTAGATTTATTGGTAGTGAATAACCTCAGACTAGCTAGTGTATCTCATTTACATTGTACTTTGATCTATTGAAGTAGTGGTTAAATCGAGAGTAGGAGGATTAGCTCATATTTTGATGTACTTAGTTGATGTTTATATTTTATGAGTTATGACTTTATTAAGGATCAGTGAATTTTAGTTGATGTTCATGGTTTATGGATGTTTTTTTCACTTTGTCTATCGTATTATCTATTGAAAATCCCACTCTTCCCCATGCCGAGCCCATGCCATCGTACTTAAACATCATCTGATGGTGACCAAACTTTGCTAGCATGTGGGGGGGGACCCCTCCCAAATTCTCGCAAAGTTTGGTCACCATTGGAAAATGTTTGCTAAGACAAGTAGCACCCCCTATGCAATTTTCAAGCTTCTTAATTCCCCCAAGAGGACATAGAAAATCTCAATCTTCACCATGCCATCATACCCAAACATCGTCTGATGGGGTGACCAAACTTTTAGCATCCCTTGTGCAATTTTCAAGTCTCTTAGTACTCAAGAGGCCATGTAAAATCCTACTCTTCCTCATTCCATCGTACTTAAACATCATCCAATGGTGACCAAAATTTGCGAGAAAGTGGTGAGGTTCCCCGCCCACATGCTCACAAAGTTTGGTCACCATCAAATGATCTTTGGTATATCAAGTAGCACCCCGTGTAAATTTTTCAAGTGCCTTAGTGCTCGAGAGGCCATGGAAAATCCCATGCTTTCCCATGCCATCATACCCAAACATCATGCGATGGTGGCCAAACTTTTCAAGCATGTGGTGGGGACCAAAGTGTAAATACAGTTGGTACTTAGCCTTTGATCATTCGATCGCTCTACAAACCCCACAAGAAGGTCATCAATTCACAGGCAGGACCAATGATTCCTAGTCAAAAGTCATCGACATATCAAACGCAATGGATCCTAATGAATTATGGGTCATCAGAGTCCACGAAGGATAGCCCCTTTTTGCAAGCTAGTTGTCTATGTGCCAACCTGATAGACTTGCCTCAGCTTCATTAGGCCACAATGGTTTCTCATGGAGAATGCGTAGAGTTCTTTATCTCCGACCACCACCATCGGTCAATGTTTGATATATCAAGTAGCTCCTTGTGTGTAATTTTCAAGTCTCTTAGTGCTCAAGAGGCCATGTAAAGTCTCACTCTTCCCCATTCCACTATACCCAAACATCGTCCAATGGTTACCAAACTTTACGAGAATGTGGGGGGGGACCCCCAAGATGCTCGTAAAGATTGGGCACCATTAGAACATGTTAGCTCTAAGTCAAGTAGCTTTCCATGTATAATTTTCAATTCTCTTGGTGCTTGAGAGGCCATGGAAAATCCCTCTCTTCCCCATACCATCGTATCCACGGTGACCAAACTTTGCCAACATGTGGGGGGGTCCCCTCTCAGATTTTGGTGACCATCATACAATGTTTAATCTTATTCTTCCCCATGCCATCATTATAACCAAACATCCTTTGATGGTGACCAAACTTTGCGAGCATGTTGGGGGGACCCTCGCATATGTTTGCAAAATTTAATTCACCATCACCATCGGATGATGGTTTCTATGTCATGTAATACCTTGTGTGTAATTTTTAAGTCTCTTAGTGCTGGAGAGGCCATGGAAAATCCCACTCTTCCCCATGGCATTGTACCCAAACATTGTTGGATAGTGACCAAACTTTGCGAGCATGACAAAGTTTGGTCAAGGGACCCCCCCACATGGTTGCAAAGTTTAATCACCATTAGACGATGTTTCCTAAGTCAAGTAGCACCCCGTGTGCAATTTATAAGTCTCTTGGTGCTCAAGAGTCTATGGAAAGTAATACTCTTCCCCACGCCATTGTACCCAAATATCCTCTGATGGTGACCAAACTTTGTGAGTATGAGGGGGATAATTCCCCACATGCTCGCAAACTTTGGTCACCACTGGACGAGGATGTAAGTCTCTTATTACTTGAGAAAAACCTTGCTCTTCTCCATGCCATCGTACCCAAACCTCATCCAATGGTGACCAAACTTTGTGAGCATGTGGGGAATCCCCCTCACATTCTTGCAAAGTTTGGTCACCATGGAATAATGTTTGCTAAGTTAATTAGCACCTCGTGTGAAATTTGGAAGTCTCTTCGTGCTTGAGAGTCCATAGAAAATCCACTCTTCCCCATGCCATCGTACCCAAACATCGTCCGATAATGACCAAACGTTACCAGCATGTGAGGGGGAGTCCCCCTCCCACATGTTTGAAATATTTGGTCACCATTGGACGACGTTTGCTAAGTCATGTAGCGCCCCGTGTGAAATTTCCAAGTCTCTTTGTGCTCAAGAGGCCATGGAAAATCCCACTCTTCCCCATGCCATTGTCCTCGAATAGCCTTTGATGGTGGCCAAACTTTGTGAGCATGTTAAGTTTCCCCCCCACATGCTCGCAAAGTTTGGTCACCATTAGACGCTCCCACATGTTTGCAAAGTTTAGTGACCATCCTGATGATGTTTGGTATATCAAGTAGTACCCCATGTGCATTTTTCAATTCTTTTAGTGCTAGAGAGGCCATGGGAAATCCCACTCTTCCCCATGCCACCGCACCCAAACATTGTTCGATGGTGACCAAACTTTGCGAGCATGTGGTGGGGTCCCATCTCACATGTTCAAAAAGTTTGGTCACCATTTGATGATATTTGTTATATCAAGTAGTGACCTTGTGTGCATTTGTAAATTCTCTTGTTGCTTGAGAGACCATGAAAAAACCCTCTCTTCCCCTTTCCATTGTACGCAAACATCGTCTCGTCGATGGTGACCGAACTTTGCAAGCACGTGGGGTGTACCCCCCACGTGCTCACAAATTTTGGTCGAACAATGTTTAGTATATCAAGTAGAACTCCCTATGCAAATTTCAAGCCTCAACAAGTCATGGAAAATCTTAGTCCTCCCATGCCATCATTTACCCAATCATCCTTCGATGTTGACCAAACTTTGCGAGCTTGTGGGGGGGGGCATATCCTTGCAAAGTTTGGTCACCATCAGATGATGTTCACTACATCAAGTAGCACCCCATGTGTAATTTTCAAGTCTCTTAGTCCTCAAGATGCCATGAAAACTCCTGCTCCTCCCCATGCCATCATACCCAAACATTGTCTAATGGTGACCACGTTAGAATATTAGCTTGTCATGTGAACAAGAGTGTAGTTAAGGGGTGTGTGTGTGTGTGAATTCACCCTAGGGATGTAAACCCTAAACCTAGGGATATTATCTTGGCATGTGAACAAGGGCATAAATAAGGTGTGTGTGTGAAGTCAAGGCTAGGGATGCAAACCCTAACAACCCCAGGTGACTATGCCTATATAAAGGCACATTGTGCTCCATTCCTATGAATGAAGGAGAGCCTAGTTGTACTTGCGTAAGTTAATAAGCAAGATTATATTCGTGTACACATTTAGCCCTATCTCTTTATGATTATGTGTGTGTGTCATTAAGCACCATCTCGTTAGTGTGGTTAAGTGTAGTTAAGCACCTTATCCTCTTCTACTCCACACGTACGAGCAGGCTCTTGATCACCATTGTGACTCTTTTCACATGGTATCAGAGCAAGTCTGATCCCCCCACACATTGCATGTAACTCTTATCACAATGGTTGGTCAAGACTAGTGGTCTTTTTTTGCTTGAGCTCTGAATTAAAGACGTCAAGGGCACAACCGACTACACCTCAATTGAGAGGTTAATGGTCAGGAGGTTGTGAAAGAGCCAAAAAAAAGATTGGGCATAATTTCTATGTCTCTCTGATCACTAATAGCACTAGTCACTAATCACATTGGTTGGTTGAGTTTACTAATAAGATGATTGGGTGAGCAACCCTCCTTTCTGAAAAATTGGATCTGAACCTACCAAGCTGCATGGAGGACTCTTTAAGGATGAATCAACTCGTTTTTCTTGGAATATCTTGAGGGACTCAAGGTGCTATGAGCTCACACACACACTAAAGGGTTTGAGGGATGTCACGTAGAAAAACCTAGGTCCAAGCTTGAACACGAGTGGTGGACTTCATTATTAAGGTCGAGCTTATCAAGCCATCAAGGTTTTTTACTCCTCAATGTCAAGCATGGGTGCAAGCTCTTGAGGGTGCCTTTAAGCACTCATAGTGTTGTTATACACAATTGGTGGCCACATCAACATCAAAGCAAGTGTCTTTTGACAATGTGGAGGAGATTATTCATAGATGTGGCACATGCCATAAGTGTAATTTCTCAAGCCTTCTTTCTCCTATCCTCTCATTTTCAATCTTGGCAAACTTGTAAGGAGCAATGGTGTGCCTATATCGTCTTCAACCCATCAGAAAAGGAGGTTGAAGTTTGCTATTTTTTGCTGGTTTTTCATCAAAAATTAGTGTGTTTCTTACTCATTACCATTGAGCCTTGCTGTGCTTCTCATACCTTCACCATACTTGGTACATTGCAAGGTGTATCCTCATAGCCACCCTATTCTAAGGAGACTAGGCACTGCCCTTGTGCACACAAAAGTTTTAATACCTTCTCCATCTCTCTAATGGCAAAAGAGGACACTAAGGTGAAAATCAAAAAGTTCAATGGTGAGGTCTTTCATACGTGGCAAGTCTAATACAAGATGATGTCCAAGGGTTTTTCCTTGTGCCCATGTATCATGGGCACAAGGAAAATCAACCTCACCAAAGCCAAGGATGTAGAAGATGATGAGAGAACACAATCCATAATCACACTCCATCTTGATGAGGCACTTATTCATCTGGAGAAGCTCTATGTAGCTAAAAGTAAGAACTCTAAAATCTCATTAAAGATAGAGTTTTTTAGCCTTGAACACAAGAAAGGTGAGGACATTGGGGCATTCATTTCTCACATGAAGGGTATCATGGCCCAACTTTCTTCTATTAAGGTGCACAATTGATGATGAAGATGCCATAGTTTTGCTACTTAAGGCCTTCAAAGCATGTGTATCCTACATTGTAAAGGCTGTATTCTACATTGGTGATGATCACATTGAGGAATATACCTAACCCCACCCTTGAACGAGTCATCCAGTCTTTGCCTTAATGAAGATAATCATCCTCAGGGAGGTAACTAGTCTGGATACTCCCCCTCTACCAATACACATCAAGCACTTGTAGCCAATAAAGTGTTAAGGTGCTCTCACTGTTGCAAGAAAAAAGAGCACCATGCAAATAATTGCTGGATCAAGTACCCTAACAAGATGAAATGCAACAAATGTAAGAAAACCGGGCACATCACTTCTAAGTGTCCAAATGCACCTTCATCTATGGACCCATAGGCTAACTGTGCCTCCAAGCCTCCATCAAGGAATCTCTTCTAAACACACATCACCAAAAACATCCTTGTAAGCCTATGTTATAAAGGCATCCCACTCATAGATTAAAGGAGGGAACTTGCAATATGAGCCAATGCCACCCAATCTATGTCATGAGCATTGACATGGCTGGCATTGAGGTGGCTATTAGAATATTAGCTTGGCATATGAACAAGGGTGTAAATAAGGTGGGTGTGTGTGTGAAGTAACCCTAGCGATGCAAACTCTAGCCCTAGGTGACTATACCTATATAAAGGCACATTGTGTGTACTTGAGAAACTTCATAAGCAAGGTTATATTCTTATACGTGTTTAGTCCTCTCTCTTTATGATTATATGTGTGTCATTAAGCACCATTTCATTAGTGGTCAAGTGTAGTTAAGCACCTTATCCTCTTCACCTCCACACACGCAAGCAAGATCTTGATCAACATTGTGATTGTTTTCACAGACCAAACTTTGGGAGCATGGGGGGATCCCCCCCCACATGCCTGCAAAGTTTGGTCACCATCTATTGTGATAATCCTTGAAAACCTTTGTGGTGGTGTAAAGGGTGAGTGGTTATAAGTTCTTTTCAAACCTTGATCTCCTTGTTGTGAGATTTAAAAAGTCTCATTGCATTCTTGGTGAATTTATGGCACTCATGATGTACAATTCTCTATCACTATAAAGAGCACATCTCATCTTGCATTCCTTAGTGAAAAAGGGTTGAGGGGTTCAAGTTAGTAGTGTGTAAGCCAAATGCCAAGGTATTTACACATTAAAACTAAAGCTCAAATTACACATTAAAACTAAAGCTCCAATTACACTAGCCAAAGAATCAAAAACCAATTTCAAGATCAAGACAAAGTCACATTATCTGGTGGAGTGGTCAAAGGTTATGTGTACACATCTTCAGTTATTTGGTGAAGGGATAATTGAGTAGAGCATTTTTTATGCATGAAATACAAGCTCCATCGTAAAGTCCTAGAGCTATAAAGGGCATCCTTATTTGTGTAACATTGTGTGTGTGTGTCTGTGTGTGCTGGGTTGAGAATCATGGCAAACATGGTGGAAAAGATGTTTGACAAAACCAATAAATTTGTGGATCCAAGTATCATACTAGGTGCATCAAAATGCAAATGTGTCTCATTGAAAAAGACGTGGGGAGTGGTTAAAGGGACAGAGAATAGACCAAATAGAGATCTAGATCTCATCACTAAGTGCTCAATTCCATCTTTGGGAAAACCAATGTAGTTGCTAGGTTCTTCTTAAGGAAGAAACTCTACAAGATGGAAAAAGATGACAAAGCCAATGTTGATTCTCATGTCAATGACATTTGTTGTATGATTTATCAACTTAGTGGTGCAGGTGTTACCATTGATGAAGAGGAGGCCATCTATGTGTTGCTCTGTAGCATGCCTCCTTGTTATAAGTAGTGTGTCTTAGTGATATCATATCAAACCAATCATACTCTAACTTGAGTGACTTCTACCCTCATTTTGGAAGAAACCCACATGGAGGGTTCCAAAGCGTCATCTTCTTCAACACAACACCAGTTCCAGTGGAGCATGCCTATTCTGCTACAATCAAGGACAACAAGACCAAGGCTCCGACTTACTACTATTACAAAAACAAGGGCCACATCATCAAAGATTTCTTTTGTGAGGTCCCTATCCCCACCGCGTAACGAATTCAGGGGTTCTAGCAGCGGAAGTAACACTTCTTGCGCGGGGCAGGGTCTCAGACTCGGGGCCTCGCCCACGGATATCCAGACAAGAGACTAATCCATTGGTTCTTCCAAAACCGATCCCGGGAAAACTTCCCTTGCCCAAAAAGCACGGGCGATTCCTCCAGGATAACTTTTCTCTAACGTAGTCAAAAGCCTTAACTAACTGAACTGATCTGACCGAACCCGTAAGTCCCAAATCAGATCAGGGAAAAGATTGCACTTGGATCATAGAGACCAATGCTTTTTTCCTCATTGAGAGGCACAGCCATTAATTTTTTTCCATAGAACAACTTTTGTCCAGGATTTACTTCATCTATCGTACCATAACAGAATTGAGTCGTCTCAATTTAAGGATCCATCAGTCCAGCCTAACCCCGTCGAGTCCCGTGGGTTAGAGCCAACCGCCCAACCACTGTAGTGACGGGATCCAATTAAGAATTTGGTTAGGTTTTGTCCCGGGTACCAGGGAAAAGAGTTCACAGGCCCCCTAGCTGGATATTCATGCAAACTTAAAACTAGTCACACCACTTACACACCCAATATGAAATTGCCTTTTTCTCATTATCAGCTATCTTTAGAATAATTTAATGAAACCATTGTGTCACTTATCACAATCCTCAAAATCTCCGGTTGAATCCTTATTTCCAATCATTCCTTCATCGGTGTACCTATGGCATCATTGGCAACCAGAATGCTCACCACCTGTTCACTCAGGGGCCTTTTCGATAGTTCCTAGCTCATAGTAACCGGCAATATATTCACATATCAAAATGGAATCTCCGTTGAAGATCAGCAAGATCAACCAACGGATCCATATAAAAGAGCCATGGACTCATCTGTTGAGGACCAGCAAGGTCAACCAACCAGATCCATGCCCGAATTCCGAAAACAACTCTTACTCCTTGTTCCAATATCTTCCCCGATGTACCTGTGGTTGGGTATCTTCAGCGACCCAGAGCCCGAGCACCATATAGTCAGCACCCTCTAGGATCCTTCGCAGGTCACCTAGCGCTTCACTCATAGGCCGCTTCCTTGGTCCCTCATCCACTATACCGGAAGCTCACCATTTAAATCAAGGCCGCTTCCTTGGTCCCTCATCCACTATACCGGAAGCTCACCGAGGCTGGTGAAGACCGACCTTGCTACCACGCGAGACATCCTCCGTTGACTCTTCGTCATCAGCAATTGCAACTTTAACAGATAGGTCTCAACGACCTCATTCACAAGATGGTCAAAATGCTTTCCCAGCATTCTTGACATAGAATAGTCATTTAAAAACAGATTTCACATACAAATACAATTCCAACAATATTTTCATTTTTTTCTCATCACTCCACATCCTCACATTAGTCCCCATCTTTTCTCATCTTCCCACAATTTTTTTTTCTTTTTTTTTTCATCGATCCCTATCACATCATATCATTCCCACATCAAATCACATCCAATCGCATCATCCACACATCAATCCACATCATCCATACATCCATCCACATCATCCACACCAATCCACATCCATCCATACATCCATCCACATTATCCACACATCCATCCACATCCATCTACATCATCCATACATCCATCCACATCTTCTATACATCCATCCACATCAATCCACACGTCAATCCACATCATCCATCCACATCAATCCACATTATCCACACATCAATCCACATCATCCATACATCCATTCATGTCAATCCACATTACCCACACATCAATCCATATTATCCATACTTTCATCCACATCATCCATACATCCATTCACGTCAATCCACATTACCCACACATCAATCCATATCATCCATACATCCATCCACACCAATCCACACCAATCCACATCATCCATACATCCATCCACATCAATCCAAATTATCCACACATCCATCCACATCTTTCATACATCCATCCACATCAATCCACACGTCAATCCGCATCATCCATACATCCATCCACATTATCCACACCAATCCACATCATCCATACATCCATCCACATTATCCACACATCCATCCACATCTTCCATACATCCATCCACATCAATCCACATCATCCATACATCCATCTGCATCAATCCACCTTATCCACACATCCATCCACATCTTCCATACATCCATCCACATCAATCCACACGTCAATCCACATCATCCATACATCCATCCACATTATCCACACATCAATCCACATCATCCATACATCCATTCACGTAAATCCACATTACCCACACATCAATCCATATCATCCATCCACATCATCCACATCAATCCACATTATCCACACATCAATCCACATCACCCATACATCTATTCACGTCAATCCACATTACTCACACATCAATCCATATCATCCATACATCCATCCACATCAATCCACATTATCCACTCATCCATCCACATCAATCCACATTACCCACACATCAATCCACATTCATTTCATAAGTATTCCCATTCTCATCTAGTCACATCTTTTTCTAACTCATCACTTATTTCCTCATTTATCCTCCATCATCAGATCACATCTACTTGCATCTACCCATACATCTCATCACTTCACATACATTAACATCTATCCAGTTTACATCGCATCTTATCACATCCATTTCACATCACATCTCATCACATCTCATCACTTCACATACATTAACATCTATCTAGTTTACATCGCATCTTATCACATCCATTTCACATCACATATCATCCATTCACATCCCGATTCACATGCTAACACATTCATTCACGTCCCTTATCGTTCATTCACATCCCGATTCACATGTTATCGCATTCATTCGCATCCTATATCATTCATTTACATCCTGATTCACATGACATCACATCTCATCTATTCATTCACATTTATCTGATTCGCATCACATATCATCACATCTATTTACCTTTCATTCTCATCACTTATATTCTCATCACGTCCATCCATCCATTCTTTCCCATCTATCTGATTCGCATTCCATCTCATCACATCTATTTACCTCTCATTCTCATCACTTCTATTCTCATCACATCCATCCATCCATTCATTCCCATCTATCCGATTCGCATCCTATCTCATCACATCTATTTACCTCTCATTCTCATCACATTTATCCATCCATTCATTCCCATCTATCTGATTTGCATCCCATCTCATCACATCTATTTACCTCTAATTCTCATCACTTCTATTCTCATCACATCCATCCATCCATTCATTCCCATCTATCTGATTTACATCCCATCTCATCACATCTATTTATAGAATGTAAGAGAATTCTTATTTTTGATATAAAGATTCTTTACGTATCTATTTATGCATGAGAACAACTTCAGTGGGAAATAACACTTTTATAAAAATCCGTTTATGCATCTATTTTAACATAAATTCTATTTTAAGGAGAATAACACTTTCGAAATAAAAATAAGTCTTTTATGCATCTTTCTATGCATAAATTCAATTTTAATGAGAATAACTCTTTTGAAATAAAAATAAATTTCTTTATGTATCTTTCTATGCATAAAATCAAAATTAATGAGAATAACTCTTTTGAAATAAAAATAAATTTCTTTATGCATCTTTCTATGCATAAAATCAAAATTAATGAGAATAACTCTTTTGAAATAAAAATTAATTTCTTTATGCATCTTTCTACACAAATCCTAATTTCCAATTCCTTCCTTCATCGGTGTACCTATGGCATCATTGGCAACCAGAATGCTCACCACCTGTTTTTTCAGGGGCCGTTTCAATAGTTCCTAGCTCATAGTACCCGGCATTATAATCACATAAAAATATCCAGATGAAGATCAGTAAGATCAACCAATAGATCCATATGAAAGAGCCATGGACTCATTGGTTGAGGACAAGTGAGGTCAATCAACCAGATCCATGCTCGAGTTCAAAAAACAACTCTTACTCCTTGTTCCAATATCTTTCCCGACGTACTTGTGGGTATCTTTCGGGGCAACCTAGAGCCTGAGCACCGTATGGTTAGCACCTTCTATGATCCTTCGTAGGTCACCTAGCGCTTCACTCATAGGCCGCTTCCTTGGTCCCTCATCCACTGTACCGGAATCTCACCATTTAAATCAAATCGAGGCTGGTCAAGACCTCGACCGACCTTGCTACGCGAGACGTCCCTCATCAATCCACATTACTTATTCCATATTCCATTTATATGTATACTCATCCCATCACATCATTTTCCATCTCAACACTTCATATTCCTTCACATCACATATCGTATATTCACATCCATACATATATCCACATCCACATCCACATCCACATTCACATCCACATATCCACATCTACATCCATACATCTAATTTCACATCCACATCTACATGCACATTCATGCATCCACATCCATACATCCACATCTACATGCACATTCACATCCATACATCCACATCTATATGCGTACATTCTCATCTACATGCATACATCCACATCCACATCCACATTCACATTCTCCTCATACATCTACATCTACATGCATACATCCACCTCCACTTTCACACTCACATCCATACATCTACATCTACATGCAACATCCACATCTCCATGCACAATAAAATTCTTTTAATTAATCTAGGATGATAGTTCCTAGAATATGGTAGGAAGTCCTCTTTTTATGCTTTGAATGAATTTATTTTATGCGTAATTTCTATAAAAATTTTGCCATAGCTCCGCTACTATGACTGATAAATCTCAATTTTTTTTCTAAGGGATAAAGCTTATCATTAAGGATATAATTAGAATGGTCTCTAATTGGGTCATCAATCCATAAGGGATTGAATCATCAATGTGCATAAACTAAAAGTATAAAAAAAAGCCATTAATTTGGCCTCAAGCATAGCTTAATCTTGGATTAAGGAAAAGCTTTATGAAAAGCTTCATTTGGATTGAGAATGGGTCATGAGTATGACCATTGCTTGAGTGAGAGAGAGAAATTACATAAAAAACATTAGAATTTAAACATAAATGGAAATTAACTTCAATAGCATTTATTAAAGTATGTAACTCTTCACTACTATTCACCAATTAATTTCAATAGCATTTAAAAAAACCATACCAATTAAACTTCTCAAGCTTGAGAGGGGTTGAGAAGAGAGAATCATTGAGAAATTATAGAAAGATCAAAATTCAATATACTTACCTTATAGTTTGCTTGATTCTTTATTTACGGTAGAGGCCCCCAACCAATCAATTGGTTTAGTATGTTGATGGAGCCACCAATGGGGATTGAAGAAAGAGAGAAGTATCAAAAACTAGTGAATTATTAAAGAATTCATAGTTCTTGGCTTAGGTGGAGTAGAGTAACAAAGCATAAGACACTATCTAATTTGGCTTAGGTGGAGTAGAGTAACAAAGCATAAGATACTATCTAATTTGGCTTAGGTGGAGTAGAGTAACAAAGCATAAGACACTATCTAATTTGGCTTAGGTGGAGTAGAGTAACAAAGCATAAGACACTATATGTTTTGCAACAAGGGGGAGGCTTCTATTTATAGGAAAAATTGAGCTCCTAACCAAACAAACTGATTCTAGAATTTTCCAAGTCAGTTTGGTCACTTTTTGACCATTTTTAGGTCAGTTAAGCTAACTTTTTGGAACTAGACTTGAATTAGGAGAGAGGAGAGATAAAATATCTCAATTTTTATGAGTTTAAAACTCATTCAAGCATGTGAAATATGCACCTCCTTTAAAGAACTCCCCTTCCTTACATATGTGTCATAATGGAATCATTTTAATATTGCTCATAGTTTTTTATTAATAAACCTTGTACATTTTCAACTCTTCATCTTATGTGAAATATGCACCTCTTTTAAAAAAAACTCCCCTTCCTTACATATGTGTCATAATGGAATCATTTTAATATTGCTCATAGTTTTTTACTAATAAACCTTGTACATTTTCAATTCTTCATCTTATGTGAGCATTTAAGGGACTCCCCTTCCTTACATATGTGTCATAATAAAATCATTATTCCCAAAATATCTCATATTTTTAATATTACTCATAGTTTTTTACTAATAAACCTTGTACATTTTCAACTCTTCATCTTATGTGAGCATTTAAGGGACTCCCCTTCCTTACATATGTGTCATAATAAAATCATTATTCCCAAAATATCTCATATTTTTAATATTGCTCATAGTTTTTTACTAATAAACCTTGTACATTTTCAACTCTTCATCTTATGTGAGCATTTAAGGGACTCCCCTTCCTTACATATGTGTCATAATAAAATCATTATTCCCAAAATATCTCATATTTTTAATATTACTCATAGTTTTTTACTAATAAACCTTGTACATTTTCAACTCTTCATCTTATGTGAGCATTTACTCATTTTTGGGTATCTTCTTTTTACAATTTGGATTTATCTTCTCCCTACACATGGATTGATGCTATTGGTCCATAGGAACCTTAATTGGACCATAATCCAAAGATTTATGAAAATCTATACCCTTAGACTAAGGTTCTTTATACCTATTTCTAATTAATTCCAATTGCACATTGGAAAATTCTTTTTGAATTTCTGTTTCAGGGGAATTGATCTTAATTATATGAGATATTTTTCTATCCAAAAATATTCAAAATCTGAATATTCTCTCTCTAGAATAATTTTCTCTCTCTAGGTTAAAACAGTTAGAAACAAGGTCTTTATATTTCTGAAGAGGGATTGATTACAGGGGAAGATACTAGACATCAAAAAGGGGGTTGGGGGAGGAATCTTACAGTTCTCTATAGTGTGAACCCGACTAAATGAGCTGGCGCTATAACTATGCCAGTCTCTAGAATGGCTGTCACACAGCCTGTCATCCCACTGGATGCATATCACCCAAGATCTCACCAACCATGCCAGTGGTGTAAGTGTGGGGCCTATCCCCCAGGCGGGTCATCAGTGTCCACCGCCTCACTAGATGAGCTCGATATCTCAACAATGTCCTCATCTCGTAAGTAGAGGACAACTCATTTTCTTAAGATCCAATTTATTCTGGGGTTCCTTATATTCAGGTCAACCCAACAAAATACGGGGATAAATATCCCTTATATAGAACTCATCATTAAATAACAATTCATTCAGATCATATCATTCATATCTTTAACATGATAATGGTCCATTAGACCAAAAAATTTCATTCTGAACATTCCTCCACGGAAATTTTAGTCAAGCAAGTTCTCAATTTGTCATCCCTTAACTTGATCTACCGAGTCAAGTGTTAACAGTAGCAATTTGACAGCACAATCCACTAATCTCATAGTGATTTGCTGAAATCATTATCATCATTCCAGTTATGAATATCATCACAGGGACTCGTCCCATTCATCCTCATTGAGGTTTCACTCAGCTTATTACATTTCAACCAAATTTCAGGGATCATCATTTTTCAATCAGAATCCAAATCAATTCATCAATTCTCAAACAGAATTAAAAATCATATCAACCACATTCGAAATCATCCTCTGGATAGCATTAACGCTTATAATTTCAAGTCTTAGATTTACTCGTATATACTGTCAGTAAAGAGCTGCAATTATACTCTCGGTATATACGGGTAGTCACAGCCCTTGGAATTATAAGGTAAATACCATCATGTCTAGGCCTCAAGCAAGTCAGGGATTCTATATAATTGCGGTATTCCCATCTGAAGACCAATTACCAAATTACGAATTTCAGTTTAAATATCAAATTGTATGAATTATATCACACAATTACAACCTTTTTGTGCTTCTTGATAAATTTTTGACATGTTTAACCAATTCGCTCTGATACCAACTGTGAGATCCCTGTTCCCATCGCGCAACGGATTCGGGGTACTAGCAGCGGAAGTAGCACCTCTTGCACGAGGCAGGGTCCCACACTCGGGGCCTCGTCCACGAATATCCGGACAAAAGACTAATCCGTCGGTTTCTCCAAAACTGAACCTGGAAAAACTTCCCTTATCCGAAAAGCACGGGCGATTCCTCCAGGATAACTTTTTACTCTAACGTAGTCAAGACCATTAGTGATCAAACTGATCCGACTGCACCTATAAAGAAACTCGGTCAGATCAAGGAAGAAACTCACACTTGGATCATTGGGATCAACGCTTTTTTCCCCATCAAGAGGCACACTTGTTGATTCCTATCCATAGAACAATTACTATCCGGGACTTACTTCATCTATCGTAATAATAGAAATTGAGTCTCGATTTACGGATCCATCAGTTCAGCCTAACCCCATCCAATCCCATGGGTTAACAACCAACCGCCCAACCACTGTAGTGAGATGGGATCCAATTTGGAATTTGGTTAGGTTTTGTCCCGGGTACCAAGGAAAGAGTTCCAAGGACCCCTAGCCGGAAGTTCATGCAAACATAAAACTAGCCACACCACTTACACACCCAATATGAAATTGCCTTTTTCTTAGCATCAGCTAACTTTAAAACAATCCTTTAATGAAACCACAGTACCACTGATCACAATCTTCCAAATTATCTGGTTGATTCTTAATTTCCCATCAATCCTTCATCAGAGTATCTATGGCATCATTGGCAACTAGAACGCTCACCACTTGTCCACTCAGGGGCCTTTTCAATAGTTCCTAGCCCATAATACTCGGCAATATAATCACTTATAAAAATCAAGATGGACTCTTGTTGAAGATCAGCAAGATCAACCAACAGATCCATAAAAAGAGCCATGGACTCATCCATTGAGAACCAGCAAGGTCACTCAACCAGATCCATGCCCGGTTTCAGAAAACAACTCTTACTCGTTGTTCCAATATCTTCCTCGATGCATGCGTGGGTATCCTAGGTGACCCAGAGCCCGAGCACCGTATGGTCAGCACCCTCTAGGATCCTTCGCAGGTGACCTAGCGCTTCACTCATAGGCCGCTTCCTTGGTCCCTCATCCACAGTATCGGAAGCTCACCATTTTAATCGAACCGAGGCTGGTCAAGACCTCGGCCGACCTTGCTACGCGAGACGTCCTCCATTGACTCTCTATCAGCAATTGCAACTTTATCAGTTAGGTCTCCACGACCTTAATCACAAGACGGTCAAAATGCTTCTCCAGCATTCTTGACATAAAACAGCCATTTACAAACAACATTTACAAACAGTTTATAAATACAATTTCTATATTAACTCTCATTTTTCCACATTATCCCTCATTAATCCACATTACTTATTCCACATTCCATTTATATGTGTACTCATCCAATCACATCATTTTTTATCTCTTCACTTCAGATTCCTTCACATCACATATCATATATTCACATCCATATCCACATCCATACATCCACATCCATACATCCACATCCATACATCCACATCCACATCCACATTCACATCCATACATCCACATGTACATGCTTACCTCCATTTTCACATCCTCATTTATACATCCACATCCCATATCCACATTCATACATACACATCCATATCCACATCCATACATCCACATCCACATGCATACATCCACTATCACGTCCTCATTCATACATCCACATCCACATACATACATACATCCACATCCACATTCCCATTCACATCTATACATCCACATCTACATCCACATACATACATACATCCACATCCACATTCCACATTCACATCTATACAGCCATATCTACATCCACATTCACATCTATGCATATACATCTTTCATGCATACATCCATTTTCACATTCATACATCCACACTTCCATCTCCACATCCACACATCCACATACATACATCCATTTCCACATTCCCATTCATATAACCCCATATGCCTTCACATCTAATCTTTTACATCACATCCTTTCTCTCCCTATCACAACCCATATACATCTTATCCTATCACATACACTTCTTACCTCATCCCATACACATCTTATCACATCTTAATTCATCTTATCACCTCTTAACTTATTTCATAAGCATCTTATCACCTCTTAACTTATTTCATAAGCATCTTATCACCTCTTACCACATCTTATACACCTCTTATCACATCCTATCACATCTCATATCTATTTATAGAATACAAGAGAATTCTTATATTTGATATAAGATTTCTTTACACATTTATTTATGCATAAATTCTATTTAACGAGATTAATACTTTCGAAGTAAAAATCAATCTTTTATGCATCTTCTTATGCATAAATTCATTTTAAATGAAAATGACACTTTTGAATTAAATTTCAATCTTTTATGCATTTTCCTATGCATAAATTCAATTTAGATAAGAATGACACATTTGAATTAAAAATCAATCTTTATGCATCTTCTTATGCATAAATTCAATTTGGTAGGAATTACACTTTTAGAGTAAAAGAATTTCTCTTATGCATCTAAGTTATGCATAAAATCCATTTATGATGAAAAATCACACTTTTAGTATAAAAAGAATATCTTTTATGCATACCTCTATGCATGAAATCCAATATGATAAAAGTAACACTTTTACAATAAAATAATCAACTTTTATGCATACCTCTATGCATGAAATTCAATTAGGATAAAAGCAACACTTTTATATTAAAATAATAATCTTTTATGCATACCTCTATGCATGAAATCTAATTATGATAAAAGTAACACTTTTATGTTAAAATAATAATCTTTTATGCATACCTCTATGCATGAAATCTAATTATGATAAAAGTAACACTTTTATGTTAAAATAATAATCTTTTATGCATACCTCTATGCATGAAAATCAATTATGCATAATATTAAAATCAATTTCTCTAGGATTACAATGAATATCTTTCAATTAATCTAGGATGATATTTCCTAGAATATGGTAGGAAGTCCTCCTTTTATGCTTTGAATGAAATTATTTTATACGTAATTTTTATAAAAATTTTACCGTAGCTCCGCTGCTATGACTGATAAATCTCAATTTTTCTAAGGGATAAAGCTTATCATTAAGGAAATAATTAGAATGATCCCTAATTGGATCATTAATTCATAATGGATTGAATCATCAATATACATAAACTAAAAGAAGAGAAAAAAACCATTAATTTAGCCTCAAGCATAGATTAATCTTGGATTAAGGAAAAGCTTTATGAAAAGCTTCATTTGGATTGGGAATGGTTCATGAGTATGACCATTTCTTGAGTGAGAGAGAGAATTTACATAAAAACCATTTGAATTAAGCATAAATGGAAATTTATGTAATTCTTAACTATCATTAATCAATTAACTTAGACATCATTCATCAAATTATGTAACTTTTTACTACCATTCATCAATTAACTTCAATAGCATTCAAAAACCATTCCAATTAAGCTTCTCAAGCTTGAGAGGGTTTGAGAAGAGAGAAGCATTGAGAAATTATAGAAAAGATCAAAATTCACTATTTACCTTACAATTTGCTTGATTCTTTGTTCACAGTAGAGGCCCCCAACCATCAATTGGTTAAGTATGTTGATGGAGCCACCAATGGGGATTGAAGAAAGAGGGAAGCTCCAATTTCTTCAATTTGGAGAGAATTTTAGAGAATAGTAGAAATTAGCATTATTTCAGCATAACTCTAGTATAGTAAAATTCTTCTATATTTTTTTCAAAGGACTCATGTTCTATTTATAGGAGAGGGAAGCTCTAACCAAAGCTAACTGAATTCTAGAATTTTCCAAATTCAGTTTGGTTGAATTTGGACTAGATTTGGACCTAGTTTGGTTACTTTTTGATTCGATTTGGTTCCATTTTGATTTGGTTTGGTTCAAGAGAGAGGAGAGATAAAAATATCACATTATTTTTGAGTTTAAAACTCATTCAAGCATGTGAAATATGCACCTCCTTTAAAGAACTCCCCTAGGCCTTCCTTACATATGTGTCAAAATGGAATCATTATACCCAAAATATCTCATATTTTTAATATAGCTCATAGTTTTTTACTAATAAACCTTGTACATTTTCAACTCTTCATCTTGTGTGAGCATTTACTCATTTTTGGATACCCAAAATATCTCATATTTTTAATAGTGCTCATAGTTTTTTACTAATAAACCTTGTACATTTTCAACTCTTCATCTTATGTGAGCATTTACTCCATTTTGGATACCCAAAATATCTCATATTTTTAATATTGCTCATAGTTTTTTTACTAATAAACCTTGTATATTTTCAACTCTTCATCTTATGTGAACATTTACTCATTTTTGGATACCCAAAATATCTCATATTTTTAATATTACTCATAGTTTTTTACTAATAAACCTTGTACATTTTCAACTCTTCATCTTATGTGAGCATTTACTCATTTTTGGGTATCTTCTTTTACAAATTGGATTTTTCTCCTCCCTACACATGGATTGATGCTATTGGCCCATAGGAACCTTAATTGGACCATAATCCAAAAATTTCTGAAAATCTAGACCCTTAGGCTAAGGTCCTTTATACCCATTTCCAATAAATTCCAATTGCACATTGGAAAGTTCTTTTTCAATTTTTGTTTCAGGAGAATTCATTTTAATAATATGAGAAATTTTTCTATCTAAAAATATTCAAAATCTGAATATTCTCTCTCTATAATATTTTCTCTCTCTATGTCAAAATAGGCAGAGACAAGATCTTTTATATTTCTGAAGAGGGGATTGATTACAGGAGAAGATGCTGGACATTTTGAGAGGCTGGGGAGGAATCTTACACTCAAGGTTTGAGAACAGTTCTCATATTCTCCCAAATAAGATGGTAAGGTTTTCATTGTATGCTTACTTCTAGGAGAAATAATTGTTTGAACTTCCTCTTGGATGCTTGGGCATCTAAAGTTGTTTTTTGTGCCCCTGGTAAAATCCACTTCAGAGAATGGAGGTGAAATAATAGAGGACATATTCTCATTAACTTTCTCATGAACTGCTGCCCACATCTCATTTGCCATGTCCTTGTTAGTATCAATAACTTCATCATTTCATGGGAAGGCAAGACTAGGTAATGAAAAGTGAGCTGATCTCACAAGCTCATAGCGAGAAGTCTGCACCAATTGACACCCCATTGAAAGAAGGCATTCTGCCACCTCCCAACTTGATGACACTTCTAGTATGGTTTCTAATGTTGGCTTAAGAGAGGTTGGGCCCCCAGGGATAGGTGGAGGTGGGCCCTCAAGTATTGATTGAGCTTCCCTAATAAGTTGCTGATGTACAGCTAGATTGATCTTCTCCTCATCACGAGGGTTTGGGTATTCTTGAAGCTTCTTGGGTAGCTTAGATAAAGCTGCAATGCGACTTCTATGAGCATCAATGATGGCATCTAGAGTCTCGTTCACCTTATCCACAAAAACAAAACCCCCAGAACTATCCTCGATTGTACTAGCCTCATCTTGTTTAGCACTAGGCCCAGGTTGAGGTTGATGCTCCTCATGCACTTCTTGGGATGTAAAAGCTTGATCCTTCATGTTTTGTTTAGAGACTTCTTGAGAACTAGTGGATGCACTCTTAGTTTGCTTGTTGCGGTTCTTTTTCCTCCTAGTGGTCCTTTTTCTATTGGAATGTAGGGTCTTGTCCACTAGATTTGCCTTTGCATCCCTAGTTCGAGGTGTCTCATCAGTCTGCATCTTGGCATTTCGTGTCTGTGATCTAGTCATGACTCTAAGTGGCACGACATCCTCATTCTCTGATGAAGGTGGCAATGGAACTGCCTCTACAAAGTTGAGTGAGACCTTTGGTTGAGAGGTGCCTTCCTCATGTGGTTTCAGCAAACAATCCTTTGGAAAGTGTTCTACACAACACCTAGACAATATCTTTCAATTGGTGGAAACTGTGGTACTGTTGTATTGGATCAAGCTACTTGCCTTGGGTGATGTGGACAATCACGAGCCCAATGGGGTTCTCCGCACTCATAACAGGGGCCCATTAGTTTGGCTTCTACTTTCCTTTGCTGCCATTGACTTGAGGGGCCTGGAGTCCTAGGTTGGTAGCCGCCTAGCAACATCAAAGCATTTTGTTCCCCCGGTTAAGGCTCCAGTGCTTGGCTTGGATATGCGGGACTTTCAAAGATATTTTCCTTGGATGAATATGATGCATATTCCTCCTCCACATAGCTTGGGTTTACCAAGTCTCTATACATATTTGAATTGTCATAGTCAACAATCCTCACAGGAGTAGTCCCAGGAGCAGGAGGTTGAGCTTGAAGTATAGGTCGTGCTTGCTCTTGTGCCATCGGTGGCTTACGTTCAAAATTAGTGTACTGTTGATGCATTTGTGGAGCCACTGCACCCCTTTGCTGCTCATGTTCTTGTCTCATTCTTGCAATGCGAGTACATTCCTGTGTGGTGTGGGTATAATTCCAAGCACAGGCCTGGCACCACTTCTTTGTGGGTTGGTTTGTGACTAGAGGAGAAAAGGTATTACATTCTTCGGTTTTATGGTTACCGCCACATGCTCCACAAAGATGAGGACCTGTAGGTAGTACACTCCTCATTCGCTCTGCTCTGCTGTTGTAGTGGCTGCATGGGTGGGCGATAGGTTTGTCCCAATCTCCTTAGTACTAGGTTAGCTATGTGGTCTGGATTTACTCGTGCGCTAGACCTTGAACTTTGGTCATCACCCCACTGATCTCTAGGTTGCACCTCAGGGCCAGTACCATCTTGGAATTTGAAGTTATCTGTGAAATCCATAGCATCATGGCAACACTCATTGAAATTTGTATGCTTCTTTGCATAGAGATGTGTGTGCAGTGTTGAATTTTTTAGTCCTTGTAAGAAGAGAGAAATTAATCGACTCTGGGTGGGCTTCTCATCTTCTAGGCAACGATTAATGTACTGCTTCATCCTATTTACACAGTCTCTAATACTCTCTCGCCTTGCTTGAAAGAGTAGATGTTTGCTATTGTGTCATGTTGAATCCCCATCAAGGAAAAAGCAGTAATGAATCTCTCTTCCAAAACTCGTAAAGAAGATTTGTCTAAAGCCTTTAGTGCCTGAAACCAAGCAAGGGACTTTCCCTCAAGAGTGAGCCCAAACCCTTTAATTTGCGTATGCTTGTCAGTCACTTGCTCAGCTCGAACTGCTTGCCTAAATGCTGCTACATGGTCATATGGATCTCCTGACCCTTCATACTTCTTTACCAGTTTCTGAAGAGTTGATGGCCTTACTCGTCTTGAATACTCATCATAAGGCCTACGGCCTCTCACTCTCAGTGGTTCCTCTCTTTGGTAAGGTGGTCCATATGCATCCCGAATTGGTGTGGGTCCCCTATTACCTGCCTCACCAACCCTCTCCAAAGATCCTATTACCCGCATTTCAGGAGGTGCATTTATGGGAGGCCGAGTTGGCTCCCCTACCCTCCGATTGTCATAGTGAGAGAAACGTTGTTGTGGTGTGATCTGTGGTCTCACTTTTGGTGTAGGATAATATCTTGGTGCTAGAGTTGGGCTACTTGCAGTGGTCCGCTTTGATGTCGAGGGTCCCTCTCTAGTGAACTCTTGCAGGAGAGGAGCAACAGTTTCTCCAAGAAAGGTTGTCTCTCCTGGTTTAGTTGTATTAGTAGAGAACACTTCCATGAATAATGGTTGTCCTCTCCACGTGAGCTCACGAATCTCCTTCCAATCTAAGGTTCAGTATTCATTGGCCCATTTATCAATGATTCGGTTCTTGTATCTTGCAAGCTTCTCGACTACCACCAAAAGTGCTAGAGGAAGATCTAGTTCTGGCAATCTAGTTGTGGCATAATATCCTTCTAAAAAGTCCTTATAGACCTCTTGAAGTGGGTCATCCTGAAAGACCTTTGTCACTGGAATTTGTCGTACAAACTCCCATTGGTTCTCAGCCCCCTGATCCATTTTGCTCTTGCCTTTCCTGTCCCTTTCCAAATTTAGATCTACAAAAAGTAAATCATCTATAGATGGCTTTGAGGACTGGGCATTGGATGGTCCAGGCATGTCTGGCTCAATGAGCCAATCATCTCTAGACTCCCTTGCTTCGGAAGGCTTTGATAAATCTAGGAACTCACTCTTAGAGAGCTCTCCTAATTTGTCTACATTCTCTGGATGATAGGTAACTTCGTATAGCGAACACCATCTCCACCCATGTACATGTTACCCTGGTCATTGACTAGAGGTTCTCTATCAAGCTCTGAGAAAAAGTCTGCAATCTTAACGAGATACCGTTGTTGTGGATCCCTAAAGATCTCAGCTCCTTGAGCATTCGTGTAGACATATTGAAGTCTCACATTGAGTGGTAACCCCATGGTGTCGGCTTCAAATGGATTAAAAGATCTTGTGGGTGTCCTATTTGGGGCTAAGGGATGACTATTTGACGGCCCTAGATTGTCCATAGACAATGAGCTAGTTGTCCTGGAAAGGGTATCAGATTGGGATTCAGAAAAGGTTTCAGCAATATCTGTCAAATTTCCTACTGATTGGGTTCCACTTTCCTGTGTAGGTACTCTAGAAGGTGCCCTAGACCCTATGGCAGTGTCTATATGACGTCCCGATCGCAAGTGCATAAGGTCAAATTTTAAGTTTTTTTTTCAAAAAAATCCAAAAATTTTCAAGTTGGCTCAAACTTTGCCAAAACCCATTTTGAACCCCCTCGAACACATTAGGCTAAAAAAATAGTGTATTTTTTAGAATAAAAAATCGCCTAAAATTTACCAGTTTTCCATACTGACTCACTATGGGAAAATGGTTCCGGGGCCGAAATTTCGACGATGGGTGTTTTCTAACTCCTCTTGAAAAGTTAGATAACCTCCCAATTTTTTGCGGCAGAAAATGATTTTTTTTTTTGCACCCCCTTATCCGGTGCGGTGGCAGTCTTTCTGGTGCGGTGTGTGGGTCTCTCCGCGCGGTGCGCTGTTCACGCACAGCCGCCTTCTTTTATTATTATTATTATTATTCCTTTTTTGAAGTGCGTGTGCAGTGAACTCAATGCGTGTGCAGTTGTGAGATTTGCAGCAAATTCAATGCGTGTACAGCTGTGAGATTTGCAGCAGCGAATTCAAAATGTTCAGTCTTCATGTGTGTGAACAGATTTCAGTTTCTCTACAGGTGCAGGTTTACAGAGAACTAAAATGCACAAAATTAAAGATGCAAAAAACTAAACTAAGCTAAGAACAGAAAATAAAACGAACATGCAGAAAATTGAAACTGTCAAAATTAACCTCAGACAGCAAAAATTATCCTCAAATAGAATGACAGAAATGCAAAAATAGGCCTCTCTCTTTTGCACACAAATTGAAATTGACAGGTTTAGCGCCTACCTCCAATCCTTCTCGTGTGTTGAATCCTTGTCTTGACCTCAAGGGAGAAGCGTAGCTAGCCAATCGCACTCAAATTGCAAGACAATAAAGAGAATTTAACAACAAATTAGTCTTAAATAAGTACCAAAATTAGTCCCAAAGCCTGCTCTCCTATCCAACAATTTTGCAACCGATTGGAGCTTAACAAGGAGTGGTAGTGTATGTATGGTGCTCAACTAATGTAGGCACTCGCTCCCGACAGTGGCGCCATTATAGAGCAATTCTCTCTACCGTGTAATATAGTGCTCATAGAGTACTACTGATCAACAAATGTGTTCAGAAACACAATGTCAATCCGAGAACTCGACCCGATTAGTGCATGAAGGCTTATCCCTTGAGGGAGAGCTCACATACACGAACCACCACTTGACGATTCAACACCTCAATCAATCTCTCAATCCCTTAAATCCACTACACTAATCAAGAGAACAAGCAATGCATAGCAATCTCTTAATCCCAATCAAACATTGATTAAATTTTAGCTTTCCCTAATGCCAGCAAACCCATAAGCGTGCATCTACTAACCCACAAGCTTAAGCAAGCATAGAATGTAACATTCATAAACCCACAAGCTCATAGAGAGAGTCTATCCATTAATAACTCATTGCCAATGAAGTGGACAAGAGCTTGCATCAATGGAGACTACACACACACACTACAAGCATGCAGCATACACAAGAGAAAGAAAGAAACATTCAACTAATCATAGATTAATTTACTTCAATGATGCTAAAATAGATTAAGAGAAAGAAGTGGAGCTATACTCATTGGAGCTTGATGCTCATTAGAGTACAATAGAGAGAGAGTTAGAGAGTTGCCATAGCTTGAGAGCTCAAGAGCTTCACTCAATAGCTTATGAGAATGGCCAAAAACGTCCTCTTTCTTTAGCTAACATCTCTTTTATAGAGATGTCACTAACCCTAACCCTAGGCCTCTTTCACACATGGGCGGACAACCCCATAAGTGAGCCTTGCTTAATACACTTAGAACTCTCACTTAGAACCCACATTGGCCCAAAACGATTTACATTGCACTTCGGCACAAAAATATGGAAAAATTATGTGCATCTTTATGTTCCCATGGCTACAATCCCACTCTCTCGCATTAATTGCTTCCGGCCTCCTTCCATAATCCGTGTTCCCGTGAGTGTTCCCGTGGAACATAGACTTAAATCCAATTTATGGAAAGAAATCATAAGTTTACCATAATTTTATTAGCATAAAAGCATAAAAAAGCCATTTTCTTAACCTCTAGCTTAACTAGCATAGAGTTTGATTTTTGAATTGAGAATTTATCAATGAGAAGCATCCATTTGATAAAGAATTAGTCATAGGAATGACTATTCTTTTGGGGAGAGAGAGATGTACATAAAAAGCATCCTAATTAAGCATAAAGACTAACTTTTTTTATGATTAATCATTAGAAATCTTATAGAAAGCTTGATTTGCATTGAAAATAATTAATTTGAAACTTCTCAAGCTTGAGAGGGGTTGAGAAGTAAAATCTTTTGAGAATATTAATGAAAACCATGAAATTACTTCTTACCTCTAGTTTTGGCTTGCTTATTTATCTTAGAAGGAAGACCCCAACCAATGAATTGGTTAAGTATGTTGAGAAGAAAGCTCCAAGGATGTTGAAGGGAGAGAGAAGCTCCAATCTCTCCAAAAGTAGAGGATTTTTAAGGGATAATAGGAAATATCATTATTTTAATGTAATACTGGCATGGTCTAGTTCACAGATTTTTTTACAAAAGACTAAGGATATATTTATAGGCGAGGGAGGCCACTAACCAAGTCCAACTGGGTTCTAAAAATTTTCAAGTTTAGTTTGGGACAAGATTTGGACCAGTTTAGCTCCCTTTTTTATTTGGTTTGATCCAGGAGAGAGGAGAGATAAAAATATCACAATTTTTTTTGAATTAAAAACTCATCCACATGTGTGAATTAGGCACCTACCTCAAGAGTCCCCCTCTCCTTACCAAGGTGTCAAAAATGCATCATTATTCCAAAATATCTCATTTGTTTTAGTAATATCTCATAGTTTTTAACTAATAAACCTTGTACTCAGTCAACTCTTCATGTTATGTTAGCATTTACTAATTTTTGGGTATTTTCTTTCATTCTTTGGATTTATCTCATCCCAACACTTGGATTAATCCTATTGGCCCATAGGAACCTTAATTGGACCATAATCTAAAAATTTCTAAAAATCTAGACCCTTAGGCTAAGGTCCCTTATATCCTTTCTAATTGATTCCTAATGCACATTGGAAAGTTCATTTTGAACTTCTGTTTCAAGGGAAACCATTTTAGACACTAGGAGGATTTTTATATCCAAAGATATCTCAATTTTGGATTACCTCTCTCTAGACATTTTCTCCTCTAGGCCAAAACAGGGTAAAACAAGATCTTTCTCCTATTTTAGAGAGGGGAATAATTATAGGAACAAAAGGGGAGGTTCTTACACCTTTACACCTCAAAAGGTGGAGGGAGGAATCTTACATCATGGACGACATAATTTCTCTCATGTGCTTTCGGGATTCATAGGCCACTGCATGAGCTTCTTGCATAAGAGCACCGCCTAAGGCGAAACCACTGGCATTAGTAACTACTCTAAATGTTTGGTAAGATCTGGCAATTTAAGGACAGGGTTGGTTACTAAGACTGTCTTTAGCTTATCAAAGGCAATCTGACAAACATAGCAGTCCATTGAAATAGGGCAATTTAAGGATAGGGTTGGTTACTAAGGCTGTCTTTAGCTTATCAAAGGCAATCTGACAAACATAGCAGTCCATTGAAATAGGGTACTCTTCTTGAGAAGGTTAGTTAAAGGGATGCTATCTGAGCATACCTGGGTATAAAGATTCTATACTAGGAATCCTCTGACTTTTTTTATTGTCTTGGGTTCCGGCCACTCTACGACTGCTTGGATATTTGCAGGATTAGGAGAAATCCCATCTTTAGACGGGTGCTTCCTTAGGATTTCCAGGACCTTACACACATGATCTTCATGATCTGCAGCATTCTTTGAGTATACGTCGCCGAGGCATTAATCAATCCAAACGGCATGACTGTGAACTCATAATGCCCATAGTGAGTATTGAATGCCATCTTCGGGATGTCCTGTTCGTTGACTCTAAGCTGATAGTACCCAGATTTGAGATCTATCTTTGTAAACATTTGGGTTCCACTGAACCGATCCAGAAGTTCATCGATCCTAGGGATAGGATACTTATTTTTAATTGGTTAATTGATTCAATCCTCTGTAGTTAGTTAATATAGAGTCTTAACGTTCCATCTTTCTTCTTTTGAAAGAGAACAGGCACACCCCAAGGTGAGACACTGGGTCTGACGAATCCTTGATCTAATAGTTGTCTTAACTGCTCCTTAAGTTCTATGGCTTCAGGGACTGGCATTTTGTATGCATGCTAGGCTACTGGCTGAGTTCTGGGGGTTAACTCGATCTCATGATCTACTTCGCGAGTCAGAGGCATCTCAGTTAGCTCTTCAGGGAACACATTTGCATACTCACTTAACCACTCTAGTTCTGTAGCCTTGCATTTTATGTCTACCGGCGGATTCATCTTAATGACATAAACAGCTTGCCTCTTTTTGAGCCCTTTTAACAATTTAGAAGCCTTGACTAATTACAGCACTGGGGATCCGAAAACTCCAGTTCCTCAAACTTTATTCCCGTGAAGGTCAAGGAAAGAGATGGTTCCGTTTGTGACAATGAATATCAGCCTGATTCTTATGGAGCCAATCCATTCCAAGGATTCCATCATCATTTATTCCCAAGGGTAGGACTCTAAACTGGCAATCTGTTACGTTCCCATCTAGATTAAACTGAATAAGGTTTGTCTCAAGGTGTGTGAAAAGAATCTTTCCACTAGCTGATTCCACTTGCATAGGTTTCCTTGATTTTTGATTTAGGACTAACTTACGGAGACATCCTAGGGAAATAAAAGAATGAGTACTGCCTGAATCAATCAAAAGCTTGAATTGCTTACCCTACTACTCTGCTAGAGTCTGGAGGATTGAAAATTGATGATTCTTTCCCTAATGGTCAATTGCAACATAGATCTATCCTTTTTCTTCCTCCACTTCCTCAGCTATAGTGACGACTCTAGCTACTACAGTCTGAGGTGGAACTCTCTCTCTTTGGTTTCCCCAATTCTAGGAGGGATTTCGGAGATTAGTTTTTGTATGGAGGCTGCAGGCTGAGCTGGCACTCTTCTAGGGTTACCTTGATTTTGGCGTGGGGGACCCTGATTGGACTGATACGAAGGAGTCTGTCTCTGAAATCTAGGACCCTCGCTTCCTTGGCCCACAAAAGGAGATGGGAAATCCTTGAGCTTGTGCCCAAACCCCTGACATCCGAAACACTTGTTTTCAGTTCGAAGCTCTTCCCTCTGCATTCTTGAAAGGGTCGGAGTTCTTGAGAAAGAGCTTCAAGGAAAAGGTCTTCCTTTATTCCTGAAACTTCCTGTCTCTAGATTTTGATTGGGACCTTAGTGTCTCTTTGGAGGCAAAAGGTTGAAGAGCTTCCTGGTGTTTGGAATCTCTTGAAGGATGAGGGATCTGGCTTTGGCAGGACTTTAACAATGAAGGCTTTGGCAAAGTCCTTCGCAATTCTTACAGTTTCAGCCATGGAAACTGGCTTGTTGGCATTCTTGACCAAGGTGTCTAAAGGTTCATTTATTCCCCGAATGAACCTAGCCATAAGTTGCTCTTCATCTAGAGGTGGTGAGTACTTAAGGAGAAGAGAAAATACCTGATGATTTTCTTCAATAGTTTTGCTCCCCTGGTTTAGCTCTAAGAATTCATTCATCTTGGTTTCTAAAAATCCGAGGGGACAATATCTCTTGCTTAGATAAGCCTTGAGATCATTCTAAGATTGGGTGTTCCTATTCAGATGGTTGGTATCACAATGGTTTCTTCATGCGGCCAACCTTGTTGTTTCCATAGTCTTTAGCCTTGCGAGAGCCATTTTTCTCCTCTCCCGTTGTATCCAATAACATCAAAATATTCCTCCATGGCCTTGACCCACTTCTCCACAGCCTCACCCAAGTTCTCCCCTTCACCCTTGGTCCTGGGTGAGTTTTGTGAAGGGCCTTGCGAACATCGGGGTCAAGCTCTTTCTCATCAGTGAGAGGATCTGGCTGTCAGCCACGGTTTGCTTGCCTCATGATTTTACCAAAAATTATACATTATTATTATTTTTTTGATTTCGTCAAATGAGATCCTAAGACTTAAGAGGTTCAAAAAATAATTGCTTAAACAAGATAAACAATCTTATTGGAGATCTATGACATATGTATGCTGAGTAATAGATCTTACTTCTTTAATTTGTCAGATAATAAACAATCACTTATATAACAGGGAATGTTTCCACAAAATATTTATTTATTTATATAAAGGTTACAATATGTACATAGAGTATCTCGGCTCCAAAAAGTTAAAACCTCCTCGAGAAATGCATAAGACGGCGATATTGGGCTACAGACATGCCCCGATACAAGTGTTTCCTCATTGCCAAAGGAGCTACTATCTTACTACTTGGGATAAAACATCTAAGAAGTCTATAGATATTTGATATGAAGACCAACTAGTATAGTTGTAAGTTATCATTCCTACTTTCAACACGAAGGAACTAAGTTTGTGGTGGTAAGACTTATGAGCTCTAAACTCATCACATGCATAACATACCCTTTGAGGTCCCTGTTGTGAGTTGTTGAGATGTTACACTCAACATGAGCTGACACTCACAAGGCGCCTACATGATCGTTCCACATTTACATCACTGGAAGGTTTAATAGCTGGCACCGACATATCTTCACCAGAGATTCTACAGCTGGACTACACCGACTAGTCCACACCTACCAACTCCACTTAGCGTGTTCACATTATCGATTGCTTATATATACTCTATTATGTGTGTTAGTCACTTTATCTTCTTTGTAGACCTCTTTTGTTGTGTGAAGAAGAAGAAGAATTTTCAGCCTCTCACCTTGTGTGTTCTCTTCTAGGGTTTATGTGAATGTGTGTGTGCTTGAAAGATCTCAAGATCTCTTCTCCCCTACATCTTTTCATGGTATTAGATCCTGGTTCATGCTAAGGGCCGAGCGGCAAGCAAGAGAAGCACATGAAGCGGTACGAGGGTAAGAGCTTCATCTACTCTTCTCTCCCTTTGTGTTGGCTACTACACCCTTGTCGAGAGCTCTTTGGGAGGCACCGACAAACGAACTCCAATTGAGAATATTTCTTCACGGTAGCAAAGCTACATGATGGCAACTATACGGGCTGAAAATACATTTTAGGCACCTCTCAACCTCTTTTTTTCAGCTCGCAGGCATTCACGAGCACTGCCAGGTAAGTTTTGATTCTCTGCAAAACTTTGTTTTTGAAATTGCAGGAAGGGTGTTTGGTTGTGCAGACAGTGTGTGCATTGCAAAGCGGTCTCAAAGTTATCATTGGGTGTATGTATGCAAATTGAGGTCACTGGTTGTGATAGTTTGGGTGCAATATAGTACCACTGTAGAGAATACAACTGTTTGTGCAGGTCAAAACAAGAGTGCTCTTTTTGGTAAATTTGTGTTGTAGAAAAGATGTCGAATGATGGAATAAACCAGATTGTTGTGGAGAAGCTTGATAAGAATAACTTCCATGCTTGGAGGTTTAGATTGATTAATGTTTTGATGGGAAAAGGTTATTGGGACTACATTGCAGGTGAACATGAGGAGGCACTAGAGATATTGGAGATTAATCCAACTGTTGTAGATGTCAAAGAATTCAAGGATTGGAATCAAGGAGCAAAGAAAGTCATGTATTGGCTTTCTATTAATATACAAGACACCATGATTGGGCATATACAAGATGCCAAGTCACCTAAGGAGGCATGGTACACCTTGGTGAAGCTGTATGAAAAACACCAAGGTATGAAAGATTCAGTGGAACAATGAGCTTCATACTGTGGAGAAGAAAAATATGTATGTGAATGATTATGCCTTTCTTGAAGATCAAGGGAATTATGGAATCCCTTGCATCAATTGGTGTTTTTGTTGATGATAATGATAAGGTGTGGAGGTGTTGTGTCTACGTGGTCTCGAGCCATAATACAAGGTGTTCAAGATGTCTATTCAGACTCAGGAGAACATTCCCAACTTCACAGATTTGGTGTCAATGTTGATCATTAAAGAGAAGAACTTGGGGGTGAAGATTAATATTCTTCATAAAACAAAAACAGTTCAGAGCAGCACATCTTCTACACAAGTGCAGGTAGAGGATGAGGTAGAGTTCATGGACATGTCCATGGTCAGTGGTAGCAGCAATAGTCCCAAGATTCACAACAAGAACACATAGGTGGAAGAGGCCACTTTAGAGGTAAGGGGAGTCAAAGAGGTCATGTTGTAATTGGCAAAGGCAGCATATTGATACATGAGGCTGTCTTTATTGTGGTAAACCTGGACATGTGTAGGCAGATTGCTATAATAAGCAGAGTGACATGCAAAATGAAAAAGTGCAGCAAAACAACTATGCATCCTCTAGTAGAAATAATGAGTACAATGAGAGGTTGTTTGTTATGCAACATGTAGTTAATGCTGTGTCTGGAAATGATGTAACAGCATGTAAGGATGATGTATGATATGTTGATTCAGGTGTTTTGAACCACATGATAGGTCATGGTGAGTGGTTCAAGGAAATGAAGAGTCTTGAAAGACTAGGTTTTGTTGAAACAAGGGATGACACTGCTCATCCGATTGCCCATGTTGGAGATGTGCCATTGTCTATGCACGATAGTAAGGTGAATTACCTTGTAGATGTACTTCATGTTTTGAACATTACAAAGAATCTGGTTTCTGTTGGTCAGATGATTGAGCAGGGTTTGCAGGTCCGGTTTAACCTTGATGGCTGTTATGTAGAAGACTTTAAAGATAAGTACAGGGTAGTTGTAAAAGGCAATAGAGTGGGCATAATGTTTACATTGAATGTAAATATGCCTAAAGTGAGTGGTGTAATGTTTGCAAATGGTGCAGGAGTTGTTGTAGATATAGACATTTGGCATAAGATAATTGGGCATGTAAATGTGCAAAGAATGAAGTCTATGTAGACTAAAGAAATTGTGACAGGGCTACCTAAGTTTAAAAAGTTTGTGAAGCATGTCGATTTGGAAAGCAAACAAAACATGTATTTCCACATGATAGAAATGTGAGCAAGAATGTACTAGATATTGTGCATTCATATGTATGGGGTCCTTCACAAAGACTATGTCTATGGGTGGCTGCAGGTACAACCTAACATTCATTGGTGACCACACGAGGAAAGTGTGGGTGTACTTCATTCCTGCACAAAGACTATGTCTATGGGTGGCTGTAGGTACAACCTAACATTCATTGGTGACCACATGAGGAAAGTGTGGGTGTACTTCATATGAAGGAGAAGAGTGAAGTGTTCACTCATTTTTAGAATTTTGGAGTGATGGATGAAAAACAAACAGGAAAGCATGTGAAGTGCCTAAAGTCAAATGGAGGGATAGAATGCTTCTCCAATGAGTTCTCTGAATTCTTGTGAAAGAATGGCATTCAGAGACAATTTACATGTAGATACACTCCGTAGATGGAGTTGTTGAGCGAAAAAATAGGCACAGTACAGAGATAGCACGAGCATTGATGTGGCAGAGAAGAATATGTCGCATAGCTATTGGGATGAGGTTATGTCTGTAAGTAGCAGTTTATATCATAAACATGACTCCTACTACAGTCATACATGATGTAATGTAAGAGGAGAAGTTTACTGGCAAGAAACCTGATTTGTCTCACTTGAACGTTTTTGGATGTATTACATATGTGCATGTGCCAAATGAGTTGTGTACTAAGCTGGATCCAAAAGCAGAATAATGTGTGTTTATTGGGTATTCCATTCGGTAAAAGGGATATAGATGTTATAATCTTGCTACACGTGAATTGAGGGTAAGCAAGGATGTTGTATTTGTTGATGAGATGAGTAGCTGGTATGCTACTAAAAAAGATGCTATTGGGACTGATGTAAGTGGAAATGTGGTTGCACAGAATGCAAGTCAGCCAATCACAGTCTCATCAAGTCAAACAGGAGAGTCCTCATCCAGTGGTTTTATTGATACCATGGAGTGGGAAAGTGGTTGAGCCTGATATTTCTGTAGGGCATTCTCTTGTTGATGGAGATTCTAGTATCTTGGAGCTGAGCCTTGAGGAAGAGCTTTGAATTCCAGCAATGTGGACACCTCGTGTGAAGAAGGATATGGAAGCCATGGATGCAAAGCTACAAAGACCTAGAAGAGTCAAAAACCCTATGCAGAGGTTGACTTATGATGGTTATGTGGCACATCACAAAGCTTATATGGCAAAAGTTGTGTAGGTTGTAGAACCCACATGTTTTGATGAGGGTATTGGAAATGTGTGTTGGGAGAAAGCTATGGATGAGGATATGGATGCATTGTATGGAAATGAGACTTGGGTTTTAGTGCCATTGCCTGAAGGCAAGAAAGCTATTGGCTGTAATAAGTAGGTATATAAGGTGAAACATAATAGTGATGGTAGCATAAGCACATATAAGGCTAGATTGGTAGCCAAAGGATATGTGCACACACATGGGATTGATTATGAGGAGACATTTTCCCTGATTGCAAAGATGGCAACTGTGAGAGATGTGATTATAGTGGCTGGAGCTAAAGGCTAGTTTTTGCATGAAATGGATGTAAAAATGCGTTCTTGCATGGCAACTTGCAAGAAGAAGTGTATATGGATTAACCACCTACTTTTGAGGATATAAATCACACAGAGTATGTATGTAAGCTTCGTAAGGCTTTGCATGGGCTAAAGCAAGCTACACGAGCATGGCATGACAAGATTGCTGAGTATCTTGTCACTATTGGTTTCTATATAGCAGATGCAAATCACTCTTTATATGTGCACAAGAGTGATAAGGGTATTGTGATCACCATTGTGATCATCACCATCTACGTAGATGATCTTATTGTTGGGGGTGACAACTTGGATGAGATTGAGCATGTGAAAAGTTTTCTCCAAATGAAGTTTGAGATGAAGGATTTGGGAGATCTGCGTTACTTCTTGGGAATTGAGATTCGCACACTTGAGGGTGTTTGGCTCACACAGAGATAGTATGTATTGGACATGTTGTCCAAGTACGGGATGGCTGATTGTAAGTCAATCTTGGTGCCATTAGATCAAAATGTCAAGCTTAGTGTGTGGATGCAGGTTATGTGTTGGAGGATCCCACTATGTACAGGAAGATTGTGGGGAGGTTGATCTATGTCACGATTAGTAGGCCAGATTTGAGTTACATTATGTTGAGATATCGAGCTCGTCTAGTGAGGTGGTGGACACTGATGACCCGCCTGGGGGATAGGCTCCACACTTACACCACTGGCATGGTTGGTGAGATCTTGGGTGATATGCGGCCAGTGGGATGACAGGCTGTGTGACAGCCATTCTAGAGACTGGCATAGTTATAGCGCCAGCTCATTTAGTCGGGTTCACACTATAGAGAACCCGTGTATGTATTGATTGAGTACCTTTCATATTATGAGTACTCTTATCTTGTATATGGTGTGTTGAGTGCTGAGTAGAGAAGAAGAAGATTTTCGGCCTCTCACCTTGTGTGTTCTCTATTAGGGTTTTGTGAGTGTGTGTGTGTGCTTGCAAGAGCTCAAGATCTCTTCCCCCCTGCATCTTTTTATGGTATCAGAGCCTGGTTCGTGCTAAGGGCTGAGCTGCAAGCAAGAGAACCACAGGAAGCGGTATGAGGGTAAGAGCTTCAACTACTCTTCCCTATTGTGTTGGTGACTACACCCTTGTCGGGAGCTCTACGGGAGGCACCGGCAAACGGTCTCTGATTGAGGAGCTTTCTTCGCGGGAGTAAAGCTATAGGGCAACTATACAGTCCTATCGGGCTAAGATTTTCCGACCGAAAACGCGTTTCAGGCACGTCTGGACCTCCGTTTTTCAGAAAGCAGGCGATTTCGAGCACTGCGGGTAAGTCATCGATTCTCTGCAGAACTCTGTTTTAAGAACTGCAGGAAGACAGATTGACTGTGCAGACACTGTGGGTGCTGCAAAGAGGTCTACAATTACCATTGGGTGTATGTATGCACATTGAAGTCACTAGTTGTGACATTTGAGAGTACTACAGTACCACTGTGCAGAAAATACAGCATTTGTGTAGAAAAAACTAGAGTGCAGCTTCTGGTAAAATTGTGTGTTTGGCAAGATGTCTAATGATGGCATAACACAGATTGTGGCTGAGAAGCTGGATAAGAATAACTTCCATGCTTGGAGGTTTAGGTTGACAAATTTCCTGATGGGAAAAGGCTATTGGGACTACATAGAAGGTGAGCATGAAGAGGCACCGGAGATACCGGATATAAATCCGACTGCTGCAGATGTGAAAGAGTTTAAAGACTGGAACCAAGGAGCCAGGAAGGTTATGTATTGGCTATCCATTAGTATACAGGACACTATGATTGGGCACATTCAGGATGCCAAGTCCCCCAAGGAGGCGTGGGACACCTTGGTAAAGCTTTATGAAACCAATACCAAGGCACGTAAGATACAGTTGAAGAATGAACTTCATACTGTGGAGAAAAAGAGCATGTCTGTGAATGACTATGCGCTGAAGATAAAGGGTATTGTGGAATCCCTTGCATCTATTGGTGTGTCAGTAGATGATGATGACAAGGTGGAAGTCTGTCTACGTGGTCTTGGGCCACAATACAAGGCGTTTAAGACGTCCATTCAGACTCGGGAAAACATTCCCAACTTTACAGATTTGGTGTCTATGCTGATTATCGAAGAGAAGAGCTTGGGTGAAGACCAACAGTCTTCACAAAGCAAAAACAGTTCAGAGCAACAGGCCTTCTACACGAGTTCAGGAAGAGGACGAGGTAGAGGAGGCTGTGGACATGGTCAAGGAGGTGGCCGAACAGGTAATCAGAATTATGGTTAGCAGAGCAGCAACAACAACAGTCCCAGAATCAACAACAACAACAACAACAACACGCAGGTGGAAGAGGCAAATTCAGAGGCAGGGGGAGTCAAAGAGACCATGGAAATTGGCAAAGGCAATATAATGATGCACGTGAATGTTATTATTGTGGTAAGCCTGGACATGTGCAGTCAGAATGTTATAAGAAGCAGGCTGACATGCAAAATGGGAAAGTGCAGCAAAACAACTATGCATCCTCAAGCAGAAATAATGAGGATAATGAAAGGTTGTTTGTTATGCAGCATGTCGTGAATGCCATGTCTGAAAATGTAGATGCAGCACAAAAAGATAATGTATGGTATGTGGATTCAGGCGCTTCGAACCACATGACGAGCCATGGGGAGTGGTTCAAGGAGATGAAAAACCCGAAAAGACTAGGTTTTGTGGAAACAGGGGATGACACTGCTTATCCAATTGCCCACATTGGAGATGTGCCATTGTCTATGCAGGATGGCAAAGTGAAGTACCTTGCAGATGTACTTCATGTACCAAACATAACAAAGAATCTGGTTTCAGTTGGCCAGATGATTGAGCAGGGTTTGCAGGTTCGGTTTAACCCTGATGGGTGTTATGTTGAAGATTTCAAAGATAAGTGCAGGTTGGTTGCAAAAGGCAACAGAGTGGACAGAATGTTTACGTTGGATGTAGACATGCCTGAGATGAGTGCTGCGATGTTTGCAAATGGTTCAGGAATTGTTGCAGACACAGACATTTGGCATAAAAGAATTGGACATGTAAATGTGCAGAGATTGAAGTCTATGCAGACAAAAGGAATTGTGACAGGGCTGCCAAAATTTAAAGTGGAAGGTATGCAGAAAATATGTGAAGCATGCCAATTTGGAAAGCAAACAAAGCATGTGTTTCCACGTAACAGATATGTGAGCAGAAATGCACTAGATGTTGTGCATTCAGATGTATGGGGTCCTACGAAGACCATATCTATGGGAGGCTGCAGGTATTATGTGACTTTCATTGATGACCACACAAGGAAAGTGTGGGTATATTTCATGAAAGAGAAGAGTGAGGTGTTCACTCACTTTCAGAATTTCAGAGTTTTGGTTGAAAAGCAAACAGGGAAATATGTCAAGTGCCTAAGGTCAAATGGAGGAGGAGAGTACTTCTCCAATGAGTTCTCTGAATTTTTGAAGAAGAATGGTATTCGGAGACAGTATACATGCAGATACACTCCACAGCAAAATGGAGTTGCTGAGCGGAAAAATAGGCACATTGCTGAGATTGCGCGAGCATTGATGGAAGAGAAGAATATGCCGCATTGCTATTGGGCTGAGGCTGTTTCTACAGCAGTATACATCATGAACAGGACTCCAACTGCAGCCATACATGATGTAACTCCAGAGGAGAGGTTTACTGGTAGAAAACCAGATTTATCTCATCTGAAAGTCTTTGGATGCATTGCATATGTGCATGTGCCAGATGAGCTGAGAACTAAGCTGGATCCAAAAGCTGAAAAATGTGTGTTTATTGGATACTCCCTTGAGCAAAAGGGATACAGTTGTTATAACCCTACTACACGTGAGTTGAGGGTAAGCAGGGATGTTGTCTTTGATGAGATGAGCAGCTGGTATGCTGCTGAAAAAGAAGCTGTTGGGGCTGATGTGAGTGGAAGTGTGGTTGCACAGAATGCAGGTCAGCAAATCACAGTCTTTGAGTGGACCAGGAGAGTCCTCATCTAGTGGGTCTATTGATAGACCATGGAGTGGCAGGCTGCATCATAATACCAGCCCTGCAAATGTGATTAGTACATCATGTAAAGGAAAAGAGAAAGTGGTTGAGCCCCTTGGTATGCCTGACATTTCTGCAGGGCATTCTCATGTTGATGGAGAGTCTAGTGGCTCAGATATGAGCCTTGATGAGGAGCTTGGGATCCCAGCTATGAGAACACCTGGTGTAAAGAAGGCTATGGAAGCCATGAATGAAAAGCTACGAAGATCTGGGAGAGTGAGAAATCCTGTGCAGAGATTTACCTATGATGGTTATGTGGCACATCACTATGCATATATGGCAAAGGTTGTGCAGGTTGTTGAGCCCACATGCATTGATGAGGCTGTTGGAAATATGTGTTGGGAGAAAGCTATGGACGAGGAGATGGATGCACTATATGGAAATGAGACTTGGGATTTAGTGCAATTGCCTGAAGGCAAGAAAGCCATTGGATGCAAGTGGGTGTATAAAGTTAAACATAACAGTGATGGAAGCATAAACAGGTACAAGGCTAGATTGGTAGCCAAAGGATATGCGCAGACATATGGCATTGATTATGAGGAAACTTTCAGCCCAGTTGCCAAGATGGCAACGGTGAGAGTTTTGATAGCAGTGGCTGCGTCAAAGCAATGGTCTTTACATCAGATGGATGTAAAGAATGCATTCTTGCATGGGGATTTGTAAGAAGAGGTGTATATGTTGCAGCCACCTGGTTATGAGGATGTGGGTCACCCCGAGCATGTTTGCAGGTTGAAGAAAGCCTTGTATGGCTTAAAGCAAGCACCAAGAGCATGGTCTAACAAGATTTCTGAATATCTTGTCACTATTGGCTTTCATGTAGCCAATGCAAATTTCTCATTGTATGTGAGACATGGTGATAGAGGGGTTGTGCTTGTTGTCATCTATGTAGATGACTTGATCATTACGGGGGACCATGATGCAGAGATCTTTAATGTAAAGATCTTGCTTAGATAGAAGTTCGAGATGAAGGATCTGGGGGAGCTCAGATATTTCTTGGGAATTGAGGTGATTAGGTCACCACATGGTATTGGATTACTGCAGAGACAGTATGGCTTGGACATGTTGTCCAAGTATGGTATGACAGGCTGTAAGCCTATTTCTGTGCCATTGGATCAGAATGGCAAGTTGAGTGCAGATTCAGGAGAGATCTTGGAGGACCCTACTATGTACAGAAGCATAGTAGGAAGTTTGATTTACATGACGATTACCAGACCAGATTTGAGCTATGCTGTTGGGTTGGTGAGTCAGTTTATGTAGGTTCCACGGAAATCGCATTTGGATGCAGTGAGACGCATACTGAGGTATGTGAAGTCTACTTTGCATTGTGGACTATTCTATGAGACTGGGACAGAGATATGTGTACATGGGTACACAGATGCTGATTGGGCTGGTAGTATCTCAGATAGAAGATCTACCAGTGGCTTCATGTTTTCTTTGGGGAGTGCTGCTGTGACTTGGAGCAGCAAGAAGCAGCCTACGGTTGCTCTATCGAGTACAGAGGCCGAGTACAGAGGAGCTGCTATGGCAGCATGTGAGGTAGCTTGGTTGAGGAAGCTACTTGCAGATTTGGGTCTATCAGTGGATAGACAAGTTGTCATTTTCTGTGACAACATTAGCAGTATACAGTTGGCCAGGAACCCAGTCTTTCATGCTCGTACGAAGCACATAGAGGTTCACTACCACTTCGTTAGAGAGAAGGTCTTGGCAGGAGAACTTGACCTTGTTTATGCCAGCACAGAGGATCAGGTAGCTGACATCTTCACCAAAGCATTGGGTAGAGAGAAGCTCCACAGATTCAGGGCTTTGCTTGGTGTACATGAGATGGAGTTGAGCTCGAGGGGGAGTGTTGAGATATCGAGCTCGTCTAGTGAGGCGGTGGACACTGATGACCTGCCTGGGGGATAGGCCCCACACTTACACCACTGGCATGGTTGGTGAGATCTTGGGTGATATGCGGCCAGTGGGATGACACGCTGTGTGACAGCCATTCTAGAGACTGGCATAGTTATAGCGCCAGCTCATTTATTCGGGTTCACACTATAGAGAACCCGTGTATGTATTGGTTGAGTACCTTTCATATTATGAGTACTCTTATCTTGTATATGGTGTGTTGAGTGTTGAGTAGAGAAGAAGAAGATTTTCGGCCTCTCACCTTGTGTGTTCTCTATTAGGGTTTTGTGAGTGTGTGTGTGTGCTTGCAAGAGCTCAAGCTCTCTTCCCCCATGCATCTTTTCACATTATTGGTTTAGAGAGCCAGCTTATGCAGGTTGTGTGCAAACCACATCTTGATAGTGTGCGACACACACTTCAGTATTTGAGGGCCACTCTTGATTATGCATTGTTTTATGCAGTAGGTGTACCATTGGAGCTATATGGGTACATAAATGCAGATTGGGTAGGTAGCATTTCAGACAAGAGATTTACCAGTGGATTTATGTTTTCATTGGGGGGAGTGCTGCTATGACATCGAGCAACAAGAAGAAGCCTACAGTTTCCTTATCGAGTACAAAGGCAGAGTACAGAGGAGTTGTGGTGGCAGTGTGTGAGGTAGCTTAGTTACGCAAGCTACTGATTTGGGGTTGCATGTGGAGAGAAAGATTGTCATATATTGTGACAATCTTAGTAGTATAAAGTTGTCCAGGAACCCAGTTTTCCATGTGCAGATGAAACACATTGAGATACATTACCACTTCATCAGGGAGAGAGTCTTGGTAGGCGACATCAACTTGTGGCCTACGTCAGCACACAGGATCAGGTCACTGACATCTTCATGAAGGCCTTAGGGGCTGAGAAGCTCCACAGATTTTCAGATATGATTGGAGTTCATGAGAATCTGGAGTTGAGTTTAAGGGGGAGTGTTGAGATGTCAAGCTCAACATGAGCTGACACTCATGAGGTGCATGCATGACGATTTGACATTTACATCACTGGCAAGTTTGGTAGCTAGCACCGACATATCTTCGCCAAAGATTCTACAGCTGGACTACACTGACTAGTCCACACCTACCCACTCCACTTAGCGTGTTCACATTATGGACTTCTTGTATATACTCTATTATGTGTGTTAATCACTTTATCTTCTTTGTAGACCTCTTTTGTTGTGTGAAGAAGAAGAAGAATTTTCAGTCTCTCACCTTGTTCGTTCTCTTCTAGGGTTTGTGTAAGTGTGTGTGTTCTTGCAAGAGCAAAATCTCTCTTCTTCCCTGCATCTTTTCATGAGTCCTCATGGAGTCCACAAGGATATACACGACTATAGTCCTTTTGGGGATTGATTTCACTTATTTGGTTGGTTTACAATTCATAGCAATCAAGTCTATAGATTGATGAGAGAGTGGATCAACTAAAACTTCCAAAGCAGATTCAAGACCTTGACTTCTGCAGACTTATGGCTCCATAATGCATGGCTACATCCTCAAGTAAGTCCTACTAAGTATATTGGTCGTATACTTGAGAAGCCTATTAATTATATTACATTTTAGCTATCAAAATGCACATAAAAAATAAGAGACAACTACTATAGAGAACAAAATGCATAAGAGAGAGGAGAGAGAAGCTATATGAACTCTGCTCTATACACAAGATCTGATATACAAAAAATTATGGGGGACCATGGATGGTATTTATATCACCCACACATATGATGGTCGGCCAAGAAAAAAATAACCAACAGGCTGCTCGACATGCCCAGGACTTCAAACAGACAGTCGGCCAGGTAGTACTGGGCACAAGTTGGCTAGTACATCTCAAGTCGGCCAGCAAACAACAATCCTAGGACCAGTGAAAATAGAGAAAAATACCCATAAAAATAAGAAAAAATGGAGAAATGCCTAAATGGGTGGGCACACCCACAACAATGGCCTTGGTGTGTAATGTACGAATAGGAGATGGCTGATAACACCCCCTCTTAGCTCCTGGATGTGGAACCAACCCCAGTGAGCTGGAGTGCTACTAGAGCATAGCCTGAGGTAGAGACATTGTGAAGAGGTCTGTAGCATTGTCCTCCGCCGAACAATAAACAAGCAAGATGTTACTAGGTAAAATCTCCTCACGAACAAAGTTATATTGTATCTCTATGTGGTTGGTCCAAGCATGGAAAACCAGGTTCCAAGAAATAGCTATACAATCATGGTTATCGCATTGGATGATCGTGCATTCCTTCTATGGAAACCCAATCTTGCCAACCTTCGCAGCCACACAACATCACAAGAAGCACCATAAGAAGCCCGGTACTCTACCTCTGTAGATGACAAGGCAATAGTTGGCTGCCTCTTTCAGCTCCATGAAATGGCTCCTCAGTAGCTTGATGTAGATCTCCTCGTGTTTGGATCTCCTCCCCAATTTGAGTCGCTCCAACCTTGGAGTTTGACTCCATCCGTCGTTCCCTTTCTAGTGTCATAGAAGAGTCCAAGATCTTTCGTACCCTCCAGATACTGCGAGATCCACAATCCTACGTCCCAATGAGTCTTCAAAGGCATTTTCATGAATAAGCTTAATAGCCCCATGGGAAGACTTTTAATTCCAATCTGGTGTTCAACAACCAAATCAATGAGCCAACAAGCTTTCGATACAGAGATGCATCAACTTGCTCACAAGGATCATTTAGTGTAAGCTTCATGTTCGGGTCCATCATTTAGTGTAAGCTTCATGTTCGGGTCCATCGGGGTGAGATAATAGTCTTGCAGTTCTCCATCCCAAATGCCTCAAGAAACTCATGAACATAGCACTGCTGAGAGACAAGGAACCCCCTTATGGGTATGTCGAATCTCCAATCCCAATAAAGAAATGGAGTAAGCCTAAGTCAGTCATCTCAAACTCCTTTGACAAGGTAACCTTTGTCACTTCTATGTGCTCCACATGACCGTGAGTGAGAACAATGAAAAGATGCAGGGGGGAAGAGAGATTGAGCTCTTGCAAAGCACACACACACTCACAAAACCCTAATAGAAAACACACAAGGTGAAAGGCTGGAAATCTTCTTCTTCTTCACACAACACTCAACACACCATATACAAAGATAAGAGTACACATAATATGAAAGGTACTCAACCAATACATACACGGGTTCTCTATAGTGTGAACCCAACTAAATGAGCTGGCCCTATAACTATGCTAGTCTCTAGAATGGCTGTTGTCAGGCTAAAATCTGAGAGGGTTTTTTGGTTAGTGTACATATGGTGCGTGTGGTGTGTGAATAAAATTTGCCCTGAATGCCCTGGCAAGTGTACAGGCTGGGTGGTTTTGCAGTGAGCTGGAATATGCACGTGTTTTTTTGGGAGCAAATGCTGGAGATCCGGAGTTTTAGTGCAACTGTGTGGTGTGCGGATGGTTACTAAAAAGAGGGCACTGACGACTGGAATGATTATGTTTGAAAACAATGATGCTGATGAAGACTGCAGGCAGTTCTTGTCATGCTTGGAAAGTGTGGGCGCAGTATGTTCATCTGAATGCAAGGAGAAGAGGGGGCCCTTGTAGCATTGTATGGCTATTTTGAGGCTTTAATCAAAAATAAAAAATATATATTCAAATGGCCAATTTAGAGAAGGCCACGTGGGAATTGTAGGGGCTGCCAGCTTGTTATCTCGAAGGTGGCCAGCACGTGAAGGGAAGCGGCCTCGAAGAAGTAGAAGACACAGGGAGAATCACCAAAAAAAAGGAGAGGAAAAAGACCAGGTAGGAGTCGTCGGCGCTTGCTGCTGCAGGGAGAGCTGGAGGCGACTAGAGAGGGTCGCTGGGGTGGCTCTACTCCAAAGGCTTGCTGGAGCTAGCTAAAACAAGAAGGGAGAGCCAGCGCGTGTGAGCCAGCAGGCCGCCGTGTTGTGAAGCAGCTGCAACGAATGCTGCAGCTAGGAGATGAGCCGTCATGTGGAGGCTCTCAGGCGCAACCTTGTGTGAACGTGGAGAGAAGAGAGCAAGCAGGCGCAGCTGTGGTGTGGCTGCCTCACTATGAAAGAGTGGCCCCCCTTCTGAAGTGTGAACAGGTGTAGCCTGCAGACGTGAAAGCGACGGCTGCCTAGGAGCCGCTGGTGGCAAAGTGGACAGCAAAAGGGCTGGGTTTGTGAAGAGAATGCTGCAGGGCATAGCTAGTGGGTGAGGAGCGCAGTTTAAAAAATATAGAGGCTGGTGTGGGCCTTGTGTGTTGGTTATAAAAGGGTTGATGACTGTACAGAAGAGGCTGCAGGCCTATGGGTGATGGTTTAGTATGGGCTGGTGATTGGAGCAGTAGAGAGGGTTGCTGTTTGGAAGGGACTGAAGAAGATGTGGCTTGGGCTAGATATCTGAGGATGCTGCGTTGAGCAGTGGTTCGTGGTGAAGAGGTTTTGCAAGGCTCTGGTGGTTGGTGAAGCTGCTGGTCACGACATACAGAGAGTGGGAGCTGCTGAGTGAAGGTTAGCTGGTGTGGGCGCCTTCTGGAGAGAGTAGCTGGTCTTGTGTGGGCGATGATTGCAGGCAGAGCGTGGATGCCGACCAGAGAGGGATCCTTGGTATTTTGTGTGTGTTGGATGCAGAAGTGTTGCTGATGTGTAGGCTGGAGACAGTGGGGCTCGCCTACGACAATTGGCAGGTAGCAGCAGACAGAGAGTAGCCGGGCTGCAGAGGAAGTGAAGAAGGGTTGCTGGTGTGGGCGCCCTCTGGAGATTACAGGGACCGGGAGACAGAGGCTCGGTTGTCAGACGCAAGGGTGTATTCCCTTGGCAGTAAATCCTGGCCAGAGTCCTGGTCTTTGGTGTATTTGCTGTGTTTATACAGTGTGTATGGTGCTGTGTGTTTTGTGGAATAATCATCTGTTCGTTGTGGTTCTGAGCTGTCTTATGGTGTGGGTGGGTGGCGAATGGTGAGAGAGTGTTCCAGCCAGTGTGGCTGGTGGTGCCCCGTTCGTGGTAGTTTTTCCAAGTTTGGGAGGTGGAAGAGCTATAGAGGCAGGTTCTTTCTTCTTTTTTTCACCTCACATCCTTCTGTGGTGCCCCCACTGAGGAGTTGCTCAGGCATAGTTTCACTGAGGAGTTGCTCAGAGATTGTTTGACAGAGGATTGCTCAGGGATTTCTCTTACGAGGGTGTATGCCCCAGAGTGAGAGATTGAAGGAAGGTGTTTTTGGGTTTTTGTTGGGATTGAAGTGAAGTTTGGGGATCAAGATGATGTCTTATCCAGAGTTTTATGGTGGTCCGAATGAGGATGTGGCAGACTTCTTGGAAAGGATGGAGGTTGCATGTATAAGCAACCATATCAATGAGTCGGTACAGGTGTTGCGGCTTCTGAGCATCTGTTTGAAGGGAGATGCAAGGACCTGGTACAGAGCTTATGAGGAGTCATTGAGGGATGCTGTTCCACGTATTGAGACAACTGAGGATGGATTAAAGACAGCACTTAGCAACAGGTTCAAGAAGGTAGAAGACCCCGACAAGGTTTGGCATGAGGTGCAAGCTCTGACACAAGGTGAGTTTGAATCAATAGATGATTATATGAAGAAATTTTCTTTGCTATGGGAGACTCTATGCAGGGCTTTGGGAGAAGATCAGGTACCGCCTGATATGATGAAGAAGAACAAGTTTGTAGCCGGGCTTAAGACGAGTATTCGCTGGAAAGTGGAATTGAAGAAGCCCAGGTCTTTTGAGGATGCGGTGGAGATTGCTAAGTCAAAAGATTGGAAATTGCAGCGGATGAATCAGCTGGGGATGATTCCAGTTGTAGCACAACCGGAGATTCGTAGAGTGGAGGCTACACCCATGAATGCAGTGATTGAGAGGATGAAGCCCACTGAAGCCCAAACTATGCAGATGATGCCTCAAGCTAGTCAGGGAGTACCTATGGTTCCTGCAGGTTCTGATGAGGGATTGCGGCAGGATATGAAACAGATGGTTGATCTTATGAAGAATTTGAGATTAAATTTAATGGGAAGTACAGGTGGTGGACGTGGTAGAGGCCGTGGCAATAATCATGAGGGGGGAGATGGACAAGTAGGATATGGACGTGGTCGCGGTAGGGGCCGTCATTTCATCCCTACATGCTGGAATTGTGGTGAGCTTGGTCATCTGAGTACAGATTGTGATAAGCCTCAACGTATGGGTGGTGACATGTACCCACTACCTTCACAGCTACCTAACAGGTCAAATGATTATGGTATTGATATCAGGGATCAAGCAGGCCCTAGTGGAATCACAACTGAAGAGAAGGGAAAAACTAAGGTGATAGATGTGGTCACCCTTGAGAAGACGAAGGAGGCAGAAGCTGATGTGATGCCTTTGGGGAAACGGATGCCACAGGAAAGAGAAGGCAAGGATGCTGCAGGGCCCAGCAAGAAGAAAGGTAAAGTGAAGGAAGGAGAAGATGTGAAGGTTAAGCAGAAGCGGAGGTCTCGTAGGAAGTTTCAGGTAGCTGAAGGGGGTGGGCAGGATAGCTACAGTTTGCAGGAGGACATGGCTGAAAGGAAGGCTAACATTACTTTTGGGCAATTGATAGAGTTAGCTCCCAATTTGAAGCGTCAGTGGAAAAGACTTGTGAATCCGAGTGAGAAGGAGCCTGCCAAAGGGATAGTGACTGTTTTATCTGTTCAGGAGTTACCTGATATATGTCCTGTGGTGAATGTGTGGTATAAAGGAAAGAATCTGGGAGAAGCATACATAGATGGTGGAGCACAGATTTGTGTGATCACATTAGCACTTGTGGAGAGGCTTGGTCTTAATTTTACTGAAGCGTCTGGATTTCGAATTCGGTTGGCTAATCATCAGAAGGTCAAATGCTTAGGTATGATCAAGGAATTGGAATTGCAAGTTTTTGATGTGAAGGTGCTTGTGGATTGTCATGTTATGCCTGCAGGAATGGGTGCATTCCCCATCATTTTGGGAAGACCATGGCTGAGAGCAGTGAAGGCTGTTCAGGATTGGAGGAAGGGGGTTATTACTCTGTATGACAGGAGAGGGGATAAGAAGCAGTTTAATATGGATAACCAGAAGCCTGTCAATGATGAAGAGGAGAGTGAAGCTGATTCGAGTGATGACACGACCAGTAGCACCACTACTAGTGAGGGAACAGAGGATACTTCATCGAGTGAGGAGGATGCAGAGATGGATGCCCTGGTTATTGATGGAGAAGTGCTTAGTGATGAGGTTGCTGAACAGGAAGAGGCCATACATGAGGAATGCGAAGAGGTACAAGTGGATCATGAACAAAGGTATGCTTGTGATGTGAAAGAGTCTGTTTTTGAGTCTTTGGATAATGAACCTGTGTGGGATGAGTGGGAAATAGATAGTCTACAGGATGATGAGCCTGAGTTGGAGCTGGATGACCAGATGTGCATTAATGTTAAAAAAGCCATGACCAGAATTGAGGCTATGAAGGAAGAGAAACACCAGAAGACTTTGAATGATGCTGATGCTATAGATGAGACTATGGATGCTGTAATGGATGAATTTCTTGGTGGTTTTGATGAAGATGAGGATACAAGAACTGAGGTGGATGCTTTGGCAATGGTGCTTGTTGAAGGGGAGTTTGTTTTGCCTGTGGCTGGTTTTGATGGTGAGGCTACTTATGCTGATGGACAGGAAAGTGTTATGGTACAGCAGGTTTTTCTTGATGAAGCTTTCATCAATTTTTACCCCCGGCAGGAGCTGCTGCACTGGTTCTCCGATATTGGTGTTGACCATATCAGTGATTTTGGAGTTGAGATGAGACAGGATGGTGTGTATGTTAGGAGCTTTGTCTCCAGAAGCTCTGGTGTTGTGTTGTGGGATATGGGATGGAAAATTATGCTTGTGGAGGATGACAGAGTTTCTTGGATCATTTGGAACAGAGATGTGTTGGTTACACTGTATGATGCTCAGAGGATTGATGGAGGAAAACGTGGTCATATGTTTTCTGTTGATCATGAATGATTCAGCAGCAGGCTAGGGGTTGGGCAAAGTATGTCAGGCTAAAATCTGAGAGGGTTTTTTTGGTCAGTGTACATATGGTGCGTGTGGTGTGTGAATAAAATTTGCCCTGAATGCCCTGGCAAGTGTACAGGCTGGGTGGTTTTGCAGTGAGCTGGAATATGCACGTGTTTTTTTGGGAGCAAATGCTGGAGATCCGGAGTTTTAGTGCAACTGTGTGGTGTGCGGATGGTTACTAAAAAGAGGGCACCGACGACTGGAATGATTATGTTTGAAAACAATGATGCTGATGAAGACTGCGGGCAGTTCTTGTCATGCTTGGAAAGTGTGGGCGCAGTATGTTCATCTGAATGCAAGGAGAAGAGGGGGCCCTTGTAGCATTGTATGGCTATTTTGAGGCTTTAATCAAAAATAAAAAATATATATTCAAATGGCCAATTTAGAGAAGGCCACGTGGGAATTGTAGGGGCTGCCAGCTTGTTATCTCGAAGGTGGCCAGCACGTGAAGGGAAGCGGCCTCGAAGAAGTAGAAGACACGGGGAGAATCACCAAAAAAAAGGAGAGGAAAAAGACCAGGTAGGAGTCGCCGGCGCTTGCTGCTGCAGGGAGAGCTGGGGAGGCGACTAGAGAGGGTCGCTGGGGTGGCTCTACTCCAAAGGCTTGCTGGAGCTAGCTAAAACAAGAAGGGAGAGCCAGCGCGTGTGAGCCAGTAGGCTGCCGTGTTGTGAAGCAGCTGCGACGAGTGCTGCAGCTAGGAGATTAGCCGTCATGTGGAGGCTCTCAGGCGCAACCTTGTGTGAACGTGGAGAGAAGAGAGCAAGCAGGCGCAGCTGTGGTGTGGCTGCCTCACTGTGAAAGAGTGGCCCCCCTTCTGAAGTGTGAACAGGTGTAGCCTGCAGACGTGAAAGCGAAGGCCGCCTAGGAGCCGCTGGTGGCAAAGTGGACAGCAAAAGGGCCGGGTTTGTGAAGAGAATGCTGCAGGGCACAGCTATTGGGTGAGGAGCGCAGTTTAAAAAATATAGAGGCTGGTGTGGGCCTTGTGTGTTGGTTATAAAAGGGTTGATGACTGTACAGAAGAGGCTGCAGGCCTATGGGTGATGGTTTAGTATGGGCTGGTGATTGGAGCAGTAGAGAGGGTTGCTGTTTGGAAGGGACTGAAGAAGATGTGGCTTGGGCTAGATATCTGAGGATGCTGCGTTGAGCAGTGGTTCGTGGTGAAGAGGTTTTGCAAGGCTCTGGTGGTTGGTGAAGCTGCTGGTCACGACATACAGAGAGTGGGAGCTGCTGAGTGAAGGTTAGCTGGTGTGGGCGCCTTCTGGAGAGAGTAGCTGGTCTTGTGTGGGCGATGATTGCAGGCAGAGCGTGGATGCCGACGAGAGAGGGATCCTTGGTATTTTGTGTGTGTTGGATGCAGAAGTGTTGCTGATGTGTGGGCTGGAGACAGTGGGGCTCGCCTACGACAATTGGCAGGTAGCAGCAGACAGAGAGTAGCCGGGCTACAGAGGAAGTGAAGAAGGGTTGCTGGTGTGGGCGCCCTCTGGAGATTACAGGGACCGGGAGACAGAGGCTCGGTTGTCAGACGCAAGGGTGTATTCCCTTGGCAGTAAATCCTGGCCAGAGTCCTGATCTTTGGTGTATTTGCTGTGTTTATACAGTGTGTATGGTGCTGTGTGTTTTGTGGAATAATCATCTGTTCGTTGTGGTTCTGAGCTGTCTTATGGTGTGGGTGGGTGGCGAATGGTGAGAGAGTGTTCCAGCCGGTGGCTGGTGGTGCCCCGTTCGTGGTAGTTTTTCCAAGTTTGGGAGGTGGAAGAGCTATAGAGGCAAGTTCTTTCTTCTTTTTTTCACCTCACAGCTGTCACACAGCTTGTCACCCCACTGGCCGCATATTACCCATGATCTCACCAACAACCATGCCAGTGGTGTAAGTGTGGGACCTATCCCCTAGGCAGGTCATCAATGTCCACCGCCTCACTGGATGAGCTCGATATCTCAACACTCCCCCTCGAGCTGAACTCCATCTCATGTACACCAAAAGCAAAGCCCTTAATCTGCCAAGCTTCTCTGTACCCAATGCTTTGGTGAAGATGTCAGCTACCTGATCCTCTGTGCTGACATAAACAAGGTCAAGGTCTCCTGTCAAGACCTTCTCTCTGACGAAGTGGTAGTGGACCTCTATATGCTTTGTACGAGCATGAAAAACTGGGTTCCTGGCCAACTGTATACTGCTAATGTTGTCACAGAAAATGACAACTTGTCTATCCACACTGATAGACCCAAATCTGCAAAGTAGCTTTCTCAACCAAGCTACCTCACATGCTGCCATAGAAGCTCCTCTGTACTCGGCCTCTGTACTGGATAGAGCAACCGTAGGCTGCTTCTTGCTACTCCAAGTCACAGCAGCACTCCCCAAAGAAAACATGAATCCACTGGTAGATCTTCTATCTGAGATACTACCAGCCCAATCAGCATCTGTGTACCCATGTACACATATCTCTGTCCCAGTCTCATAGAATAGTCCACAATGCAAAGTAAACCTCACATACCTCAGTATGCGTCTCAATGCATCCAAATGCGATTTTCGTGGAACCTGCATAAACTGACTCACCAACCCAATAGCATAGCTCAAATCTGGCCTGGTGATCGTCATGTATATCAAGCTTCCTACTATGCGCCTATACATAGTAGGGTCCTCCAAAATCTCTCCTGAATCTGCACTCAACTTGCCATTCTGATCCAATGGCACTGAGATAGGCTTACAGCCTGTCATACCGTACTTGGACAACATGTCCAAGCCATACTGTCTCTGCAGTAATCCAATACCATGTGGTGACCTAATCACCTCAATGCCCAAGAAATATCTGAGCTCCCCCAGATCCTTCATCTCAAACTTCTATCTAAGCAAGATCTTTACATCAAAGATCTCTGCATCATGGTCCCCCATAATGATCAAGTCATCTACATAGATGACAACAAGCACAACCCCTCTATCACCATGTCTCACATACAACGAGAAATCTGCATTGGCTACATGAAAGCCAATAGTGACAAGATATTCAAAAATCTTGTCAGACCATGCTCTTGGTGCTTTTTTTAAGCCATACAAGGCTTTCTTCAGCCTGAAAACATGCTCGGGGTGACCCACATCCTCATAACCAGGTGGCTGCAACATATACACCTCTTCTTGCAAATCCCTATGCAAGAATGCATTCTTTACATCCATTTGATGTAAAGACCATTGCTTTGACGCAGCCAATGCTATCACAACTCTCATTGTTGCCATCTTGGCAACTTGGCTAAAAGTTTCCTCATAATCAATGCCATATGTCTGCGCATATCCTTTGGCTACCAATCTAGCCTTGTACCTATTTATGCTTCCATCACTGTTATGTTTTACTTTGTACACCCACTTGCATCCAATGGCTTTCTTGCCTTCAGGCAATTGCACTAAGTCCCAAGTTTCATTTCCATATAGTGCATTCATCTCCTCATCCATAGCTTTCTCCCAACACACATTTCCAATAGTCTCATCAATGCACGTGGGCTCAAGAACCTGCACAACCTTTGCCATATATGCATAGTGATGTGCCACATAACCATCATAGGTAAATCTCTGCACAGGATTTTTCACTCTCCCAGATCTTTGCAGCTTTTTATTCATGGCTTCCATAGCCTTCTTTACACCAGGTGTTCTCATAGCTGGGATCCCAAGCTCCTCATCAAGGCTCATATCTGAGCCACTAGACTCTCCATCAACATGAGAATGCCCTGTAGAAATGTCAGGCATAACAAGGGGCTCAACCACTTTCTCTTTTCCTTTACGTGATGTACTAATCACATTTGCAAGACTGGTATTATGACGCAGCCTGCCACTCCATGGTCTACCAACAACAGACCCACTAGATGAGGACTCTCCTCGTCCACTCAAAGACTGTGATTGCTGACCTGCATTCTGTGCAACCACACTTCCACTCACATCAGCCCCAACAGCTTCTTTTTTAGCAGCATACCAGCTACTCATCTCATCAAAGAAACATCCCTGCTTACCCTCAAATCACGTGTATATAACACCTATATCCCTTTTTCTCAAGGGAATATCCAATAAACACACATTTTTAAGCCTTTGAATCCAGCTTAGTTCTCAGCTCATCTGGCACATGCACATATGCAATGCATCCAAAAACTTTCAGATGAGACAAATCAGGTTTTCTGCCAGTAAACCTCTCCTCTGGAGTTACATCATGTATGGGTGCAGATGGAGTCCTGTTCATGATGTATACTGCTGTAGAAACAGCCTCAGCCCAATAGCTATGCGGCATATTTTTCTCTTCCATCAATGCTCGCGCAATCTCAGCAATATGCCTGTTTTTTCGCTCAGCAACTCCATTTTGCTGCAGAGTGTATCTGCATGTAAACTGTCTCCAAATACCATTCTTCTTCAAAAATTCAGAGAACTCATTGGAGAAGTACTCTCCCCCTCCATCTGACCTTAGGCACTTTACATATTTCCTTGTTTGCTTTTCAACCAAAACTCTGAAATTCTGAAAGTGAGTGAACACCTCACTCTTCTCCTTCATGAAATATACCCACACTTTCCTTGTGTGGTCATCAATAAATGTCACATAATATCTGCAGCCTCCCATAGACATGGTCTTCGTAGGACCCCATATATTTGAATGCACAACATCTAGTGCATTTCTGCTCACATATCTATTACGTGGAAATACATGCTTTGTTTGCTTTCCAAATTGGCATGCTTCATATATTCTCTGCATACCTTCCACTTTAAACTTTGGCAGCCCTGTCACAATTCCTTTAGTCTGCATAAACTTCATTCGCTGCACATTCACATGTCCAATTCTTTTATGCCAAATGTCTATGTCTGCAACAATCCCTGAACCATTTGCAAACATCGTAGCACTCCTTTCAGGCATGTCTACATTCAATGTAAACATTCTGCCCACTCTGTTGCCTTTTGCAACCAACCTGCACTTGTCTTTAAAGTCTTTAACATAACAACCATCAGGGTTAAATCGAACCTACAAACCCTGCTCAATCATCTGGCCAACTGAAACGAGATTCTTTGTACTTCACTTTGCCATCCTGCATAGACAATGGCACATCTCCAACATGGGCAATTGGATGAGCAGTGTCATCCCCTGTTTCCATAAATCCTGGTCTTTCAAGGTTTTTCATCTCCTTGAACCACTCCCCATGACTTGTCATGTGGTTCGAAGCACCTGAATCCACATACCATACATCATCTTTTTGTGTTGCTTCAACATTTTCAGACATGGCATTCACAACATGCTGCATAACAAACAACCTTTCATTATCCTCATTGTTTCTGCTTGAGGATGCATAGTTGTTCTGCTGCACTTTCCCATTTTGCATGTCAGCCTGCTTCCTATAACATTCTGCCTGCACATGTCCAGGCTTACCACAATAATAGCATTCACGTGCATCATTATACTGCCTTTGCCAATTTCCATGGCCTCTATGACTCCCCCTGCCTTTGAATTTGCCTCTTCCACCTGCGTGTTGTTGTGTATTCTGGGACTATTGTTGTTGCTGCTACTACTGGCCATAATTCTGATTACCTGTTCGGCCACCTCCTTGACCGTGTCCATGGCCTCCTCTACCTCGTCCTCTTCTTGAACTTGTGTAGAAGGCCTGTTGCTCTGAACTATTTTTGTTTTGTGAAGACTGTTGGTCTTCACCCAAGCTCTTCTCTTCTATAATCAGCATAGACACCAAATCTGTAAAGTTGGGAATGTTTTCATGAGTCTGAATAGACATCTTGAACGCCTTGTATTGTGGCCCGAGACCACGTAGACAGACTTCCACCTTATCATCATCATCTACTGACACACCAATAGATGCAAGGGATTCCACAATACCCTTTATCTTATAGTCATTCATAGACATGCTCTTTTTCTCCACAGTATGAAGTTCATTCTTCAACTGTATCTTGCGTGCCTTGGTATTTGTCTCATAGAGTTTAACCAAGGTGTCCCACGCCTCCTTTGGGGACTTGGCATCCCGAATATGCCCAATCATGGTGTCTTGTATACTAATGGAGAGCCAATATATTACTTTCGTGGATCCTTGGTTCCAGTCTTTAAACTCTTTCACATTTGCAGCAGTCGGATTTATGTCCGGTATCTCTGGTGCCTCTTCATGCTCACCTTCTATGTAGTCCCAATCGCCCTTTCCCATCAAGAAATTCGTCAACCTGAACCTCCAAGCCTGGAAGTTATTCCTATCAAGCTTCTCAGCCACAATCTAGGTTATGCCATCATTTGACATCTTGCCAGATACACAAATTTACCAGAAACAGCACTCTGGTTTTTCCAGCACAAACTGCTGTATTTTCTACTGCGGTACTGTAGTACTCTCAAATGTCACAACCAGTGACTTCAATGTGCATACATACACCCAATGGCAACTGTTGACCTCTTTGCAGCACCCACAGTGTCTGCACAGTCAATCTGTCTTCTTGCAGTTCTTAAAACAGAGTTCTGCAGAGAATCGATGACTTACCCGCAGTGCTCGAAATTGCCTGCTTTCTGAAAAACAGAGATCCAAACACACCCGAAATGCGTTTTTGGCCCATAAAATGTTATCCGATAGGACTGTATAGTTGCCCTATACTTTACTCCCGCGAAGAAAGCTCCTCAATCAGAGATCGTTTGCTGGTGCCTCCCGTAGAGCTCCCGACAAGGGTGTAGTCACCAACACAAATAGGGAAGAGTAGTTGAAGCTCTTACCCTCGTACCACTTCCTGTGGTTCTCTTGCTTGCAGCTCAGCCCTTAGCATGAACCAGGCTCTGATACCATGAAAAGATGCAGGGGGGAAGAGAGCTTGAGCTCTTGCAAGCACACACACACTCACAAAACCCTGATAGAGAACACACAAGGTGAGAGGCTGGAAATCTTCTTCTTCTTCACACAACACTCAACACACCATATACAAAGATAAGAGTACACATAATATGAAAGGTACTCAACCAATATATACACGGGTTCTCTATAGTGTGAACCCAACTAAATGAGCTGGCACTATAACTACGCCAATCTCTAGAATGGCTGTCACACAGCCTGTCATCGCACTGGCCGCATATCACCCATGATCTCACCAACCATGCCAGTGGTGTAAGTGTGGGGCTTATCCCCCAGGCGGGTCAGTCCACCGCCTCACTGGATGAGCTCGATATCTCAACAAACCAGATCATCCACATAAAGGATAATCAACGTGACCAAACTGTGCTCCCAAAAGAGATACAAGTTAGGAACTGATTGATCTCTTAAATCCAGTCCGTAAAAAGAAGGAATCAATCTTCTGATTCCAAGCCCTGGGAGCTTGCTTCAGACCATACAAGGCCTCGTGTAACCTGTAAACCATCCCCTTTGATCTCCAAACCTCAAATCCTAGAGGCTGCTCAACATACATCTCCTCCTATAAGTCAGCATTAAGGAACACAGATTTTACATCCATCTAATATACGAGCCACCGCGCTGAGAAGAGGCAAGGACAAGAATGGTCCAAATTGTGGTCATCCTTACTATTGGTGCAAAGGTATCCTCATAATCAATGCCAAGATGCTAAGCATAACCCTTAGCTGCCACAAGTCTTAGCTTTGTGCTTGCCCCCACTGACCCATTAGACATATACTTGGTCTTAATAAAGACCCACTTGACACCAATGAGACTGACCATTTTGACGGCCTTAGAACCAACTCCCAATTTTTATTCTTCTCTATGGCATCCAGTTCCAATTTCATGGCTTTCCTCCAAGTCTCCTCAGAAAGAGTTTCCTCAGAAAGAGTTTCCTTCAAGAAGGAAGTGGGCTCTTTGTCCCAAATGATATGAGATATCAAAACATGGTTTACATGTAACAGCTCCGCTGAATGACTTTTGTTATGAACTCTGTGTGATCTTTGAGGTCCATCCTCTGTGGTTCACTTGGAGGGAATCTCCATAACACCTAAGTCCCAAAGGGTTTCTAACAACCACTTTGGTACTCGAACAGAACACAGAGTCTCCTGCTACTCCTGGGGCTCATCTCCAGCCTCGGGATCAACCTCTATAACTGACTAAGACTGTGTAGCTAGAACAATAGATTGGGAATCATCCTCAGACTCATCTAGTTCTCCAAGAAGTGGCGGCTCATCAATAGTGGAGGCTGGAACATGCTCATCAAAGACATCTCTACTAACAACATCCTCGTTTTGCTCTGGGTCATACAACTTGTATCCTTTGGAAAGAGAGTTATATCCCACAAATACAAGCTTTTGGGACTTTGAGTCAAGCTTCCCCCTCTGCTTATTTGGAATGCAAACATAGACATCACTCCCAAACACACGAAAATGGGAGACATCTGGTTTCCTACCAAAATAAGCCTCAAATGAAGTCATATTTGGTACTAAAGTCGTCGGATATCGGTTGAGGATATGGACAGTCATAGCCACAATCTCTCCCCAAAGTGGACGAGGAAGATCACGATGCTCCAGCATCATCCACGCCATCTCCGCCACATTCCTGTTGTTTTGCTCAACCACTCCATTCTTTTGAAGGCAAACATATATTGGCCAGCTCCCTCTTGATGCCATGTTCCACACAAAACCACACAAAACATATATTGGCCAGCTCCCTCTTGATGCCATGTTCCGCACAAAACCACACAAACGTATTACAAGAGAACTCTCCTCCTTTGTTAGCCCGAAGAGTCTTTATCTACAATCCAGACTCTTTCTCCACCATAACATGCCACTCCTTGAACTAAGAAAAATCTTGGTCCTTATAGGAAAGGAAATAAACCCATATAAATCTACTACAATCATCAACAAGTAGCATAAAGTACAAAGAACCTCCCAAGGATGGGGTTTGTATCCACACAAGTGTGTACCAACTCCAAAGGTTTCCAAGCCCGACTAGTAGCTTGCTTCGAAAAAGATTCCCTATGCTACTTACATTGATCAATTCAAGAACTACAGTGTCCCTGCCTGCTGCCAACATCAAGCAAGCCATCCACCATTTGGTCTTGAAAAGCCCTCCACAGAGCATCCACATTCAAGTGGCCAAAATAGAAGTGTCACAAGTCACTGATTTGAGTGCCTGTTAGAGAAGAGAGTGCTGAGAGTTTGTAGATACCATTCTCCACTCCGCCTTCCCATACAACCTTGTTTGTTTCTTTGTCCCGTCGTCGTAGAGCAATAGAATGTTTCTCAAAATCCACCTGGAATCCAGTCTTGCAAACCTCATGCACATACAATAGATGGAAACCAAGTGCTGGGATGAAAATAACACGAGAGGAATGCTTCCCCCATTTGCCATTGGGAATAATCTCCATCCTACCCTCACTATGAATCAGTATAGTGGAATTATCACCTATGAAAATGTCACCTGACTGCCATTTAAGATCCTCTAATAACTCTCGGGAAGGAGTCATGTGCTTGGAAGCACCACTATCGAGAATCCACTCCCGAGTATCCTTTGGTGGTGAAACCAACTGCCTCTCTGCTTGAAGAAGATGAAGTATCTGTGTTTGAAATCTCCAAGTACACAAAAGCTGGAGTCTTGGTAGCTGAAGCTGAAGAATCAGCATTCTTCTCAGTACTCCGCTTAGAACATTTCCTCCAATAGTGGTCTTTCTTGTCAAAATTGTTACACGTCCACTTGGCCTTCAAATTATCATGCTTTGAATCAGGCCTCTTCTTAGAAGACTTCCCTTTGCCCTTATTATTCTTATAATTTACGGCCTTTTGACCATTGGCCAATTAAGGCTTCATAACCTCGGCCCGATGGAGGGTTTGTGAAACACTCTTCCTGGTCCAAGACCATAGGGAAAAGCTCCTCCCATGTGATGGTGCTGAGCCTGCCACACTGCTGGATCAAAGAGGAGTAGAAAGATGAGTACTGAGAGGTTAGATGAGACAGCAAAGTGATGGCCATGCCGAAAAAGTGATGGCCATGCCGAAAAAGGATGCTTCTCAATGATAGTCTCTTAATTCAAAGCTAAACTCTAGGCTTGATAAGCTAGAGATTAAGAAAATGGTATTTTTATGATTTGTGTTAACAAAATAATGGTTGTTTCTTTTAGATTATTTATAAGTAGTTAAAAACTACTTTGATTGATTCTAAATGAGAAATAGATTATCCTATCAATTTGGGAAGAGAAAAATAATGGAATTAGCTTAATCTAGTGGGATAATCATAATTAAGTTTATGATTATGGTTAAAATTATGATTTAAATTCAGTTTGATTTTAAGCATAAAAGAGGAACTACTATTATATTTTCATTACAAGCTTTTATTCTTTAGAATTTTAAAATGGTAAAAGAGGAATTTTTGGTAAACTTGTTTTTATACAAAAAGAGGAATTCCCATGATACTTGAGATCCAAGTAATTAAATGGTAAAAGTATTCAAAAAGAGGAATTTCCATGATATTTGAGATCTAAGTAATTAAATGGTAAAAGAGGGATTTTTAGCGTAATTCAAATTATGAGTATTTATCAAAAGTTAAATTTTGAGCATTATTAATTTTATTGGGAAATATGGGTAGAATTGATTTTTGTGAATCCCATGAATCTTTTACTTAAAATAAGAATATTGAATATATTTCACTTGAGAAATTTGAGAAAGAATATGAAAATATCCATCGAGAAAAAGTACCTTTAACTAGGCCAAGCAATTGGCAAAAACTTAGAAAAGTCCTATCGGTATCAAAAGTAGAAAACGGTACTAAATGTGAATGCGATGTGATAAGATGTGAATGCGATGTGATAAGATGTGAGTGGATGTGATGTGATGTGGATGAGATGTGATGTGATGTAAATGGATGTGGATGTGGATGTGATGAGATGTGATGTGATGTAAATGGATGTGAATAAGATGTGGATGTAACGATATGTGAAAGGATGTGATGTGATGTAAATGGATGAGAATGAGATGTGATGTGATAGATATGCATGTGAATAAATGTAGGATGTGAATGGATGTGAATGGATGTGATTAGATATGAATGGATGTGAATGGATGTGATTAGATATGAATGGATGAGATATGATGTGGATAGATGAGATGTGATGTGATGTGGACTGGGGTAGATGTGAATGGATGTGAAGTAATGTAAATAGATGTGAACGTAAAGTGATGATATGTGGATGTGATGTGGATCTGAATGAATGTAGATAGATGTGATGTGATATGAATGGATGAGGATAGATGTGGATAGATGTGATGTGATATGAATGGATGAGGATAGATGTGGATAGATGTGGATAGATGTGATGAGATGTAATATGATGTGATTAGATGAGAATGGATGAAGACAATGGGAATACACATGACTGGATGTGGAATAAGCAATGTGAATTGATGTAGAAGAATGTGGAATAACGAGAAATGATGTGGAACAATGTGGAAAGATGAGAGTTCGTTAGAAACTGTATTTATGAAACCTATTTTCAAATGAATGTTTTATGTCAAGAATGCTGGGGAAGCATTTTGACCATCTTGTGAATAAGGTCGTGGAGACCTAAGTGATAAAGTTGCAATAGCTGACAGCTGACGGAGAGTCAACGGAGGATGTCTCCTGTAGCAAGGTCGGCCAAGGTCTTAACTAGCCTTGGTTTGATTTAAATGGTGAGCTTCCGGTACGGTGTATGACCAAGGAAGCGGCCTATGAGTGAAGCACTAGGTGACCAAGGAAGCGGCCTATGAGTGAAGTGCTAGGTGACCTGCGAGAAGAAGCCTAGCGGGCTCTGGGTGTCGCCCGCAGATACCCACGCGTGCGTCGTGGAAGAAAAATGGAACAAGGTGTTAGAGTTGTTTTCTGAACTCACGTATGGATCTGGTTTAATATTGTTCTTGCTGGTCCTCAACGGATGAGTCCATGACTATTTTATATGGATTTGTTGGTTGATCTTGCTGATCTTCAACGGAGAGTCCATCTCGATTTTCTTATGTGATCATATTGCCGGTACTATGAGCTAGGAACTATTGAAAAGGCCCCTCAGTGAGATGAACAGGTGGTGAGTGTTCTGGTTGTCAATGATGCCATAGGTACACCGATGAAGGAATGATTAGAAATTAGAATTCAAGCTTGATATTTCAAAGGATTATGATCAGTGATACTATAGTTTCATTAAAAGATTATTTTAAAGACATCTGAATGTGTGAAACAGGCAATTTCATATTGGGTGTAGTGGTGTGACTATTTTGAAGTTTACTTGAAGTGCCAGCTAGGGGGCATGGGAACTCTTTTCCCTGGTACCGGGGCAAAACATAACCAAATTTCTAAATGGATCCTATTACAGTGGTTGGGCGGTTGGCTAACCCATGGGATTGGATGGGGTTAGGCTGCTGGACTGATGGATCCCTAAAATGAGACTCAATTCTATTAAGTTATGATAGTTGAAGTAAATCCCGGATAACCGTTGTTCTATGGAAAAGAATCAACGGCTATGCCTCTTGATGAGGAAAAAAGCATTGGAATCTATGATCCAAGTGTAAGACTCTTCCTTGATCTAACCGCCATGAGACTTACGGGTTCAGTCAGATCAGTTTGGTTAGTGATGACCTTGACTACGTTAGAATAAAATATCATGGAGAAATCGCCTGCCTGCTGGGCGAGGGAAATTTTTCAGGGTTCGGTTTTGGAAGAACCCACGGATTAGTCTCTTGTCCAGATATCCGTGGGTGAGGCCCTAAGTGAGAGGTTTTGTGTCAGGACTATGGTCCTACCAGTGTAACGCCTCCGCTCTACGGCTGCGTCTTCCTCAAGCCGCCATAGCCTAGGCGTGGAGAAGAAGAGAGGGTGGAAGTCGGTTCACCTCCCAACCATATCATGACGAGTTAGGGTTTCTCGTTGGCTTTTATACCAAAACCCTGGCCTGTGTCCACACCTCCTAGCCCGGCCGCCCATCTTACTTAAGAGCCGTGCTAACTTAGATGTGTACACACATCGACCAAGCCCTAACGCCCATTAACCCCTGAACCCCGCTAGCACTAATAATACTCTCAAGACTCCGAAAGCTATTAACTTATGCTAGGGTTCGCTCGACTTCCGTAGGACCATAGTCCTGACATTTTGCCCTACACAAGAAGTGCTACTTCCGCTACTAGCACCGCGAAATTTGTTGTGCCGAGGGGGCAGGGATCTTTCACACAAACCTCATCATCCTTCTCAATCTTTGAACCTTCCCCCTTAAATAAGGGAGGTTGCATTTGCTTGAGTAGGAGCTTCTTCTCCTAGACATTTGTATATAATGCGTTGGGGAGTGGAGACTGATTACCCTAATCATCATTGTAAGATTAAATTGTAGGATTACAAGACTCATACCTTACATTACCTTCATGCTTTTAAAAGAAAAACTTTTGAAATCATTTTATTTCTCAAATATTTACAAGGACAAGTTTTATTTACAAAGGTTTGAGACTAATATAATTAGTCTTATTGATCGTAAAAGAAAAATCCTAGGCTCAACTAGACATGAGACTAGAGCAATCCACATAGGCAAAATATGGGGTTTCCGTCGTCTCTAAGACACAGAAGACTGATGGTAAGGGTGGTAGACTCTGGATTGGGATGTGTCCCAAAATGGCTACCCTATCGGTGGGTAAGACCTGCATTACTTGGTCATATACCCAGTGGTCCTGTGGTATTCGATTCCCATCTATGGTCATAGAACTGTCAGGCTTGGGAGTACCCACCAACGAACCAAAATAAAAGGACCATCTTCAACTTTTTGATCCCACGAATCTACTTTAAATCTGTGGTGATGTCAGTTTGGTCTGCCCTGATGAAAAAATAGCTCGGCTTGCAATTCCAAAGGTGATCTCTATCCCACCCTCTTTCGATACGAGACGTATGAGGGAGGGACAATCTCTCAAGTATCTACACCATAGTATCACGGAATTTAAAATTTGGAGAGAGACATGCTTTCTGGACGATGCACTGGAAGACTAAGAATCTTGAGTAGGCGTCACCGTCTTCCTACAATCATTCAATCACCAATTCAAATTATTCTAGTAAGTTATTTATAAATCAACATTAGGCAAAACATATATTCTAAAAAAATCTCTATTAACAAGTACTAGGAACTAAGATCGGCTCTATACCACTTGTAAGGTCCCTTGCTTCCTAAATAGGAAAAACCTTAAAGATAGTCTACTAAGGATAGTTTCCTACTCTCGTCGACACCTTGACCATGTAAGATACAAGGATATGATTAGTATGTATGACCTAGTTCTATCTTGTAGGGGGAGCATGGTCTTTTTAAAGGATTTGTAAAATCAAACCACTCATAGAATGATCGACTTTAACTCGGGCAACCTCTATTCTTGACTTCTAGAAACAACGCTTTTTTTCTTATCTATGTAAGGCACAGCTGCTGACCTAGTCCCCTAGAGTAGGGTTTCCTAGGGATTTATTTATCGAACATAGCACTTTAATTATTGGAAAGTTACCCAAATAATTAGGTCCACCCATCCATAGGATGTTGCCGTTAGGGCATCCCATCCTCCCACTTTCCACCCAACTCACGTGTCAATTTATTTTCTAATTAATCCTACCACACTGTTTGACATAAATAAATAAGTTTCGTAATTAAAAGCCTTACACATGGTTCATTTAAACAATCTTTATCAATGATACACAATATTTACAAATAAAGTATTTTTTAAAAAATAGATACAATGTTCAAAACTATTCATAGCCAAATCCAGGCTCTTTACTTTATTCTGCCGATGAGCTAGAATTCAGCCTTCCAGGCTCTACTAACTGGGCAATCCCTACGGGACCATACACCTCATGGTCGGTAGCTGGCAAGGACTCAAGCATACCTGTCGTCTTCTTAGGCTCCATCACTTGATCCTGTCGTCTTCTCAGACCCGTCGTCTTCTCAGGCTTCATCACTTGATCCTCCTGCTCCTCAGAGGGACGTCTATGCGCTAGGGAGGGCTTATTCACCACACTAGCCTGGGCTCAGAGAACTAGAAAGCATCACAATATTCACCTCCATTGGTGAAATCTTATTCTCCCAATGGTATGTGGGATACCTTGGGTTGACTCCAGGCCTCGCTAACGTCGCTGCGCCCAGCTACACAAGCATAGAAATGAGGTTAGCATCGAGGCATGGAGAAGATATACCTGTACTTCTTAACTCAATCAAGATATCACTTTACAAACTGAATTCTAGAATATGACATATTTCATCACTTTCCTTGAGAAAACAACAATTTCACAAAGAATTTTGGTATTAAAAAAATAGCATCTCTTTCTTAAAGTCTTTAAAGTTAACATTAAAGATTAATAAATAAATAAAAATCTCCTTTTAAACGATAACCAAGCTAACCTCCAAGGGGAGAGATGGGGCGGCATCTGGAGCAACCTCTCAAGACTCATTGATGTGTGCGTCTCTCGGGGTGATATTTTGGTGCTTTCATGAAGGATCCACTCTTCTCGCCTTCTTGTAGTATGTGATGCCACGAATACAACGCTTCAATCGGACCACAATTTGGAGCTTGTTTGCTCAAGTTATGAGCAAAAAATCCCTAGGTGTGAATCACCTTTATGAGGCTAAAAACCCTTACTAAAGTAACCACTGAGGGGGGGGGGGGGCGGGGGGGGGGGGGAAGGTGTCCTTAAATTGGATTTATAGGAAGAAGGCTGTAGCTAGAGGGAGAGAAGGGGGAGTCCTCCCTTAAGTCTTTTCACACAGAGGGGGAGGGGGGGGGAGGGAGAGAAACTAAAGGACACTCTACCCTTAAGGGTGAGAAGAGGCAAGAAATATTATACAAAGGGCTTATTTGGAGATGGGAAAAAATGGCTTGCTAGAAGGCTTTCAGGTATAGTATAGTACAATACCGCATAGAGTGCCGGGTGCAGAACACTGGGTACGGGTGCTTGGAAGAGTGACAAGTACGGGTAGAGCAGGGTGCTGGGGTGTCGCGACTAGGAGGTAGTGGGGGGGTTTATATAGGTGTAAGGAAAGGGAGAGCAAAGCATGGGTGCAAAGGATGGCGTACGATGAAAGTACACCTACCTTTGGATTGCATGGGCATGGGGAAAGGAATGGTACCTGTGCGTGGATAAAAACTATGGTAAGCATGTACCTTCCGGGTCAAAAGCAGCATGAGCATCCACGTGGCGGTCTGTGTGGACTGTACACTAGGGTGGTCGGCCTTTGGTCCTTGTGTGGGCGTTGTACGGGCACTCAAGTGTGTGTACGACATCTTTTTGGGACAGGAGTCCTAATTTGGAGCGTTAGCCTTAATACACGTGCCGGAGCGCCCGATGGTGCAAAAAAACATTTTCGACAAAAATGTCCGGGGTGTCTCTCTCATCGTAGGGGTGCTGACCGTTTGTCAATCGGACACCTAGTTGTACACTTATTAAGGTTTAAGTTTACCGTATTTTTAACTAAAAATAACTAAAATTTACGTATAGGCTCGATCCGATGTCCATTTTGGATTCTATAAAATCTGATATTAGGGTAAAATTGCTCGTAGATTTTGAATTTGGACTCAGAATTCTAAGATTCTAAGTGGAAACAGCTCATTTATTAAAATTGTTGATTTTTACATCACAAAAGACCATAAATTCATGGGCATGTAGTATTATTGAAGATGGGCACATAAGTGCATTGGATGCCACTGATTATAATGATAACTTTATAGGACCACCCAAAGAAATTCATGGCTCTAAGGCATCATTCAAAATGGGATTAGGAAGTGATAGATAAGGCGGATGTAGAAATGATGAAAGAAAATAGGACCTTGATTTGATTGGAAAACTCCTAAAGAAATTAAAAGAAAAATTTAAGATCATTCCAAAAGAGGCAAGAAATCCCCACCTCTATCCTAAGGGGGACATGGTTTGGTGTGCATATTGCAAATCCAATCATATGAAAATAGAATGTCCTCACTTAAAACCAAGGCTGAATCTATGGTGTGGCTACTGTGCTTGTATGGGTAATCATGATACTAGCCGATGCTATAGATTGAATCATAAACTCAAAGCTAACCACGCAATGGTAACCCTGGCATTACCTTCTCCTCATAGGTCAGTTGCTTTACCAGCACCACCGATAGTTAACTATAACACAAATGTCACGGGTGGTAATATCAGAATTTCAATGTCCCCATTGTACTACCTCCTCAACAAGCTCCACCAAGAGAGATTCCTATTCACCAAGTGGGAGCTGAAGATAAAATTACCTCAGAGACTTTAGTGCCCAAAATTGCTTATGAAATACTTGGGAAAAATAGTGATCCTCTTGAATCTTTTGTAACTCCTCTGGGATTCACTATGGTTGCATCTAATGAATATACATCTCTCATGAATATAGCAACATTAGCACGAGGAAGAGACATAAATTTCGTGTGACTAGACGAGCCTTGCTTCCTTGTTATGCATGTGGTGGACCTTGTTATGCATGTGGTGGAGCTTACAAACAAGTAGAATGTTCGAATAAAGTCTACAAGGATAGTCCAGTCACAACAAAGCCTATTTCATTGGATAGATGTTATTGGATAGATGTTGTAGTGGTTGTGGTATACAGAATCTACTCAAAGATTACCCTTACCATACCACCCAACCTTCTAGTACCGGTCCTCTTGGACTAAAAACAGCTTTAAATATACTGGGAGTTCTTTGGGGACGGAAAGAGAACCAAATCTTGACTCCAGTTCTGAGGTCCCTATCCTCACCGCGCAACGAATTTAGGGGTTCTAGCAGCGGAAGTAGCACTTCTTGTGCGGGGCAGGGTCGCAAACTCGGGGCCTCGCCCACTGATATCCGGACAAGAGAGTAATCCATCGGTTCTTCCAAAACCAATCTCGAAAAAACTTCCCTTGCCCGGAAAGCATGGGCAATTCCTCTAGGATAACTTTTCTCTAACGTAGTCAAAAGTCTTAACTAACTGAACTAATCTGACCAAACCCGTAAGTCCCAAGTCAGATCAGGGAAAAGATTGCACTTGGATCATAGAGACCAACACTTTTTTCCTCATTGAGAGGCACAGCCCTTGATTCTTTTCCATAGAACAACTTTTGTTTGGGATTTAAATCATCTATCATACCATAAGTCTCAATTTAAGGATCCATCAGTCCAGCCTAACCCCATCCAGTCCCATGGGTTAGCCAACCACCCAACCACTGTAGTGATGGGATCCAATTAAGAATTTGGTTAGGTTGTCCCGAGTACCAGGGAAAAGTGTTCCTAGGTCCCCTAGCCGGATATTCATGCAAACTTAAAACTAATCACACCACTTACACACCCAATATGAAATTTTGGAGTCTCCGCTGAAGATCAGTAAGATCAACCAACAAATCCATATAAAAGAGCCATGGACTCATCCGTTAAGGACCAGCAAGGTCAATCAACCAGATCCATGCCTGAATTAAGAAAACAACTCTTACTCCCTGTTCCAATATCTTCCCCAACGTACGTGTGGGTATCTTCGGTGACCCAGAGCCCGAGCACCGTATGGTCAGCACCCCCTAGGATCCTTCACAGGTCACCTAGCGCTTCACTCATAGGCCGCTTCCTTGGCCCCTAATCCATTGTATCGGAAGCTCACCATTTAAATCAAACCTAGGCTGGTCAAGACCTCGGCCGACCTTGCTGCGGGAGATGTCCTCCGTTGACTCTCCGTCTCAACAGTTGTAACTTTAACAGATAGGTCTCCACCCATGACCTCATTCACAAGACGGTCAAAATGCTTCTCCAGCCTTCTTGACATAAAACAATCATTTAAAAACAGATTTCACATACAAATACAGCTCCAACAATATTTCCATCTTTTTTTTTTCTATCTCATTAACTTGCATCTACCCATACATCTCATCACTTCACATACATTAACATCTATCCAGTTTACATCGCATCTTATCATATCCATTTCACATCACATCTCATTCATTCACATCCCGATTCATATGCTAACACATTCATTCACGTCCCTTATTGTTCATTCACGTCCTGATTCACATCACATCACATCCATTCACATCCCTTATCATTCATTCACATCCCGATTCACATGCTATCACATTCATTCACATCCTATATCATTTATTCACATCCCGATTCACATGCTAACACATTCATTCACATCCTATATCATTCATTCACATCCTGATTCACATGCTAACACATTCATTCACATCCTATATCATTCATTTACATCCTGATTCACATGACATCACATCTCATCTATTTACCTCTCATTCTCATCACTTCTATTCTCATCACATCCATTCTCTATTCATTCTCATCTATCTGATTCATATCACATCTTATCACATCTATTTATAGAATTTAAGAGAATGCTTATTTTTTATATAAAGATTCTTTACACTTCAGTGGGAAATAACACTTTTATAAAAATCCATTTATGCATCTATTTATGCATAAATTCAATTTTCAGGAGAATAACACTTTCGAAATAAAAAAAAATCTTTTATGCATCTTTCTATGCATAAATTCAATTTTAATGAGAATAACTCTTTTGAAATAAAAATAAATTTCTTTATGCATCTTTCTATGCATAAAATCAAAATTAATGAGAGTAACTCTTTTGAAATAAAAATAAATTTCTTTATGCATCTTTCTATGCATAAAATCAAAATTTGATGAAAGTAACGCTTTTATAAAAAAATTCTTTTATGCATCTATTTATGCATAAATTTAATTTTAATGAAAGTAATACTTTTATAATAAAAAAAATATTTTATGCATAAAAATCAATTTTGATGAAATAATCAAAATATTCCCAATATGCATCTTTCTATGCATAGAAATTAATTCTATAATGAAAATAACACTTTTATAATAAAAATATTTCTAATATACATTTTTCTATGCATAGAATAAAAATAACACTTTTAGAATACACAAGCAGTTGGGATTACTCTTTTTGAATAATAAAAAGATAAAACTTAGTTCACCAAATTTAAGAAAACTTTGCCATAACCTCCTTTGTATGGTTGACCATTTTTTAAAATTTTCACTCTAAAATTTACTAGAAATTATCCAAGATGATTTAAATCATTCTAATCTAATCAATTTCCACTTTATTAAGAGTAAACAATATGAAAAGTTTAATTCTATCAGTTTGATTACACATCTAGGATAAAGAAAAGCTGAATTCAAACATAAAGAGAAGGGGGAAGGCCTTCCTAGCAAGGCATAACATACATTTTTATTTTAAAGAAAGCAAAAATCAGAAAACCATAAAATAGAATAAGAAAAAGTAGAATTTCTAACTTAGGAGTTTTGTGAGCTTTCCTTTGGCTTGATGGTTTGAGGGATCTACTCTTGTTTGCAACAAGAGTGGCCACCAATTCTTTTGAAGAGGAAATGGTCAAAAACAAATGAATTATCAATGAATTCACTGTTTTTGGCTCTGGGGGAGGAGTAGAGTAACAATGCATAAAACACTATTAACCATTTACAAAGAGGGAGGCTTCATGTATAGGAAAAAGTGAGCCTTTAACCAAGAAAACTGATTCTAGAATTTTCCAGATCGGTTTGGTCAATTTTTGACCATTTTTAGGTCAATTTAGCTTACTTTTTGGATCTAGTTGAAGTAGGAGAGAGGAGAGATGAAAATATCTCATTATTTCTGAGTTTAAAAGTCAACCACACATGTGAAATAGGCACCTCCTTAATGAGGGGAATTCCCCACATTGAGGTGTCAAAAATGCATCATTTCTTCTAAATATCTCTTCTTTTTTAACTAATTATAACCTTGTCCTTAGTCAACTCTTCATCTTATGTGAGCATTTACTCATTTTGGGGGATTTTATTTTATTCTTCCATTTATCTCCTCCCTACATTTGGATTAATCTAATTGGCCCATAGGAACCTTAATTCAAAAATTTCAGAAAATCTGGACCCTTAGGCTAAGGTCCATACCTGATTTCAATTTATTCCAATTGCACATTGGAAATTTCTTTTTGAATATCTATTTCAAGGGAAACCTTTTTAGACACTAGGAGGATTTTTATATCCAAAAACATCTCAATTTTGAATTATCTCTCTCTAGACTTTTTCTCTCTCTAGGCCAAAACAGGGTAAAACAGGATCTTTCTTTTGTTTTAGAGAGGGGAATAATTATAAGATCAGAAGGGGAGGTTTTTACACCTGCACACCTCAAAAGTCGGAGGGAGGAATCTTACACCAGTCAATGTGGTATTGATAAGAGGTCAATCTAAGTAAGCCCAAGAGAAGGAAGCAGCTGAAATTGATATAGCTTCCAATAAAAATGCAAAAAGAGAATGAAACACAACAAGAAGAAGAGTATCCTAGTTGGTAACGATAAGGATAAAGTTGAAATCCAAGATGGATTTGAATCATATTCTTCGGAATCGTCTCCTTCTATCCCTACCTATGAAACTTTAAGCTATACCAAAAAGGCCATTGATGGTAGTTTAGAATACAATTTGCAAAAGCTGCCTAAAAAGTTGATGCAGTATCCCAACCCAGTTGAAGAAAAGGAATGTATTAAGGCAGCTATAAATTTTGTTAAACAAACTCATTTGGAGTTAGAGAGTGTGTATGGGCTAGTGAAGTTACCCCAATCTTGTCCTTCCCCACCACTCTTAGTAATACCAGATATGGAGGATGAAGTCTTGATGGTGCCTAGCTCCGTGTCTAGATCAATCAAGACTCAGAAAGAAGAGAGAATGATTAATGAACATCTAACAAAGGACAACAAAGTGCAATGGAATCTTACATGTAAACCTAAAAAAATAACTCTTCAAGATAAGCAAGAATCCCTTCATATCTCCTTGGAGAACAACCTAATCAAGACCTCAAGGATCTTTGGCAATATATAATTCCTAGATCTCCTCAAAGATCTAAGGTTACTTCAATCATTATGTAAACTCTCCTCAAGGATCTTGGAAATATTGATTTGACCTTGATTCCTTGTGGGATCTTTGGGAACTCTTCCTCAGTATTTTGGAAGTGACGGGGTCAAGAAACAGAAAAGAAGTCTAATAATGGCCTCTTTACAGCAAGGTCTATACATTTTCCTAAATGAAACTCTATCCAAAGATAAAATCACAATCCTAGGAATGTAGAATTGTTGCATACAATTTTGTCTACTCGAGCCACTATTCCTTTGAGGGACAACTATTGTACAAGGTAAGCCTACCATGTGGAATGTGTTAAAAAATGGCTAAGTGGATGCCTTAGGGCTAAGATAGATGAGACCGTCACTTAGGCTCACATCATCATGTCACCTAGGGTCACATTATCATGTCATTACATAGGCTCATGTTGTCACATCATCACCTAAGAAAAAAAAGTAAGCTCACATTACCACATCATCATATAGGATCACATCACCACTTCTTCACTTAAAAAAAACCTCTTTAAATATACATTAATATTATTATAATAATCATAATAATATGAGAAAGAGAGCAAGCAAAAAGAGGAGAACAAGAGAAGAAGAGGGAAAGAGGAGAACAAGAGAGAAAGAGAGCAAGAGAAGAAGAGGGAAAGAGAGATAGAAAGTGCACAATAGAACAAAAGAGAAGAAGATAGATAGAGAGAGAGAGAGAGAGAGAGAGAGAGAGAGAGAGAGAGAGAGAGAGAGAGAGAGAGAGAGAGAGAGAGAGAGAGAGAGAGAGAGAGGTCACGAGACTCACGTGCATGAAAACCTCCCTCAAGAAGATAATTGAGAAGATCACCTAATTGAGCTGAAGAGCTAGCAATGCAACTAAAGTTGACAAAAGTGGTGATTCACTCAACCACGCTGCATCTCCCTCCATGGCATAACACTAGCCTCCATCCGTGCTACTCTTGGAGTAAGGTAGAGATGCCCAAGAGATCACAACAATACCGCTTGCCCAAGCTCAGCAATTTCTAATGTTTCACAATTCCACCCCCAAGATGGTGCTTTGTAATGCTTCCATTCTTCCCGTCAACATTGACATGCTTCTTGCAAGCAGGCTGAACACTTCAAAAAGAGCCTCAAAAAGTGCCCAGATCCATTTTACCATGTCTGCATCTATGGTTTACCCATGTTCTTGCCATCTTGGGTGTCTTGAATTCTTCTATTCTCATGGATAACCAAATCCTGTTCGCACACCCATCTTATCAGCTAGACTCATTACACATCAAGTACTAGTTTTCTATCTCAAACTAAGTGTAAGAATTAAAGAAAGCATATAAATAAGTGTCAAAGGAAGCAGTTTGTTGTTGGAGTTTCCACTGGATGAAGCTTCCCATGGTCCCCACCCTTTACCCAATACTTGTGCACACCCCCTGCTATCCACATGCTCTTAGACACATTGGCACTATTCATATATAAACTTGCAAAGAACCTCATCATAACAGCCCTCCACATACATTTTGGATGGGCGAGACTATGGCTGTCGGCCCACATTACGATCATCTGGACCTTGCTACAATAATCAATAGGAACCTTGTGTGGCCTCATCTTTGATCATGCCCCCCTTGATTCCATGTTGCCTCTATCCCACAGGCTCAATGACACCATGTCCCTCAAAGCCATAGAGGCCACCTAGCTCCGTGAGCTATGCTCGGGAGGGTGTTCTTTTAAGAAGACCTACAGATAACGTGTGTTCAAAGAGTATTAAAAAATACCCTTTTGTGAATTTTAACTTAATAAAATGACACCTTTTTCTTTATAAACTTATGGTTTTCTTTTCCAAAATGCTATTTAAAACCCCCTTATGTAAGTAGCTATTTAAAACCCCCTTATGTAAGTAGCTTTCTATAAACTTTTTCTAAAATTATTGGTATAAAAAACCTCATAATCGCACATAGTAGACTTATATATTTTTAAGTGAACCCCCCAAGAAGCTATGGGCACAACCATGTACAAATCCATTGTCATGCCCTAAACACTATAATGATCTTAACGCCCCAAGAAAAGAGCTATCAAAGTAAATATCAAAGAAAGTAACAAAAAGAGTCAAAGAAAGGAGTTGAGTTAGATAAGTCTTCATGTTGGAGGAGTGTACACACAAGAGCCCACCTATAGGCCCACCTTCTCCATAATGCCCATGCACATCACCTCCATATTCCACTATGGGCATTAAAAAGCTTTTTAACTTCTAACATCTCACAACATGCAAACATGCACCTACAACTAACCTTATCAGTTCCAACCCTCTTAGGTATATGTGTCGATGCGGTAACCATGGTAGATGTAGGCCTGGCCCATGGTATGACCTATCTATCGAAGACCCCTCAACCTAGCAGGTATCTTCCAACGAGCTTCCATGCCTATATCCTCTATTTCAACTCCAATTTGACACTAATAAATCCTCACCGTATTTGACATATTCATCTAGTATCCTATGAGATCTGGTATTATGTCTGGATATCATGCTATGAGATCCGGACGACACGTAATACACTATCATACCAAGACACATCAAACCTCCATCAACCCATGCTAATCGTTGCATGGGATCATGGCACTTATTCGACTAATCATAGGGTGTGGACCACTTCTCCTAGCCTACCTCATGTTAAAGGGTCCACACCACACCTCCACAAGGTGTGGAGTGCTTCTCCTTAGCTGCCTCATGTTAAAGGGTCCACACAACTTCTACAACCACAATAAAGGCCCATCATGAAGCACCTCTATATCACCTATCACTTCCCATGTTGCTTTGATAAGGCACCTACCATCAGAGCTGCCCATCAATTTTCCTTGTGCATTAGTCTTGAACTAACCACTTGACCTCATCTGCCAACTCCATGGCATATTTTGACCCATCCACACCAACCAATTCCTATAGGTACCACCAACTTGGGTGATGTGAGGATGCAGTCACTATTAAGAAAGGGGCTATGTTAACCACTCCATTGGTTAATATGGTTTCACTCACCTAACCTACCATAAGGTGCTTTGCTATCTTATTCATGTGTGAAGTACGGTAAGATGCTGCTAGAATATATAAAGTAGCCTTGTCATATTCTTAATGTCAAATAGGGAAAATCATAGAGGCCATACTATTTTTAAGTTTGATTGGCCTAGTGTGAAAGCTAGTCACTTTTATATAAGTGATTTTTTACACAATAAGCAACACAAAATCATTATGTTACAATAGTTTACTTTTGAGCTCTCCTTTTTCCCTCTTCTTGGTTGCTTATATATGTTTTTGAATCTTGCTTGCTTGATGGATGCATAATAGATAGGTTTAATCATATGTTTTTTTTTTCTTGTAATAGCTTCTTCTTCTCTTATCTTTGTTAGAGAGAACTATCATGAAGGATCATCTCTTCTTGTCTCCATCTAGGCATTGAGATCTCTCCAGTCACCCCTTTGGGACAAGGAAAACTCCTGTATGACAATAGTGTGTGTTAGTGATCTCTTTGGATGGGCCACAACTAAGATGAGAGGTTTTTATATCTTATGGTAAGGTCTTTACATTTGTTTAAAGAAGCTTAAACAACATCTTAACAATCAAACGACCTTTTTGATCTCTCATCTTTCAACAACCCGTATAGATGTTATGTGTTAATGATCTCTTTGGATGGGCCACAATGAAGATGAGAGGTTGTGAAGGCACTGCCTATTTGATCATGTGTGCTCATCAGTGACACCTAGAAACAGTCGAATAGAAGCCACCAACAATCAAGCTCGGGGGTTTCACCAAAAAAAAAGGTACCACGTGCGATCAAAAGGAGGGGTATTTTAATTCAAATTTTGGAAAAATTTTAACAGGATTACAATAATAGGAGGGATATTTTAATTCAACTTCAAAAAAAATCCGTTGGTTCATAAGTAAAGAGGGGTGGTTTTATTGGGGGGAAAATTTTAGTTAAGGGATTTTTAAATGCCCCTTGAACGCACGTGATACATATGATTTTTTAGAAGTGGACCCCTCGAGCAATCAAGTAAAGGTATGCCTCCAAATAGTGCCTAGATGTTTAATTCATGGGGACAGTTTTCTAATCGTCGTTAGTCATTATTTGCTTTATGCTAACAACCTCTAATTTTTTAAATGGTTTTAGCCAATTAAAATATTTAACTACATTTTTTCGCTAAACTATTGAAAGGTGCTATGGAGAAACGTTGTCAAAAAAGCTCCTTGCTTGTTACAGTTTTCATCTAGCATGATTATAGTTTATATAGAGAGAGACACATGCATTTCCACCACAGGTAAAATATACACATCATCACCCATAAAAGTAGTAGTGGCACTAGATAGAGCCCCAGGGGGCCTGATTAAGAATAGATGGAAGTAGATGCTGCCCATAAGGGCACGATTAAAAAATATTCTACTAAAAATTGGGATCCATGGGAGTTTTTGTCATTAACTACAATATAAGTATATATATTTTTCAATTGATAGAGTTCCTTTTGATTCAACAATTTTGCATTTTGATCCGGGTCAATTTCAAGGTGAGGCATTGACAAGCAAGGGTACTGACAATAATCCAGCTTCATGGGCTAGCACATGTGAAAGCGGCCACACCGAGTATATCTCTTTTCCCGCGTGTGAGGGCACCCTTGCAAAATGTTTTTAAAAAAAGGAAATGGCTTTTTTATATTAAGAGATTAGAGAAGAGTTTCATAAGATAAGATAAAGAATGTTAATCTAGCAAAGGGTTAGATAAATTTAATGAAAAGGCTACCGCGTAGCCAACTGCAACTTCAGCCGAATCCTTCACATCAACTCCCATTCTGGTCTTATAGGAGATCGATTAATCAATGAATCTTATCAAATGGCACCCACGAAAACAGAGGCATGCAGTTCCGCAGATGGCGAACTTAATCATGGAATCAGATCCTGCTAATTATATTAATGACGATGGCCGTGCACTTCCTACATGAATTGTTGTCAATGCACGCGAGTCGCATACTGAATTAACGTTTCGGTTTAGTGGGGTTGATCATTAATTTGTAAACTATGGCAAGGTTCGTGGTCGTCGTCGGCCTCTTCGTCCTGCTAGGCATCAGCATTCCGTGCCATGGTGACTATTAATTAACAAACTATTGTAACGATTGATGAAGAGATAGTTAACACGATTTAAAGCATATTTAATTGATTCGAGCGTTAATGGTTCACCGTCGTCGACAGCTGAATCTGTATACTGCGAAGAGCTCCGGGTGAATGAGTGCGCTTTTGCGGTTGCTTCTTCGGGAGCCCGCTGCGTGCTCGAGACCAACATTCTCGCAGACGGCAGCATGGAGTTCGAGTGCCAGGTGATGCTTTATCAACCCCTGATCCCTAATGTTCATGCAGTTTTTACTGATAAGTACCACCACATCAATCTATCCACTAGTTATTATTACTAGCTACTTAGGCTATATATTATTTATATTAACCATGGACAACCAAGGCACAAGGAGAGCAGAGAAAAAAAGAAATCTTGGATTTCTAAAAAATAAGAGGAAAACATCCCTTTGATTTACCCTTTGTATTCGATTGACTCTTTGTATTTTATTCCTGCGTTTTGTTTCTTAATGTCTTTAACATACCTGCGTTTTGTTTCTTAATGTCTTTAACATACCGTAGCAACGCGTGGGTTGAGTACTAGTATTATTTATTCACTCACATGAAGGAGGCACAGGATTATTAATCAATCCCAAATGTTCTTGCTTAATTTTTAGAACCATATTATCTATGTATGTAAAGTCACAAGTCTTATGTTAGTCAAAAACATTATTTTAATGGAAGAAAAAAGATGAAGATCTATTCACACGTAACCACACAATGTTTTTCGTACCCACACAATGTCGTTATAACTGCCATGGGTGCCAACGAAATAATGTTTTTAAGGTGGTCTATAGATCTAGTAGTATCCTTGAGGGGTCACTTTGCTTTGTAAATGTAGCATGTCCGTGCATGCATGTATTTATAATATCTCATATTTTATTACATAAGTGTTTAACCCTCTTTTTATCAATACACGTGTAGATTTTAATTAACAAGTCTCTCTATAAATTCACATAAATTAATAACATTAAAAAATATTTGTTTAATCTCTTGTTGCATGTATACAGAATGTAAGTCTCTCAATTAAACAAATGTCCATTGTGCACGAACGTGCTATGTTACATATTCATAATGAGACCCTTCTAGATCCAATATAAATATCCCAAAAGTGTGTATTTAGATTATTGTCATTATGTATACTTTTTTAGATTGCCTAATTTGTAGGCCATATAATGGTTAATATGAAGAAGCTAAACCTAAGTTTCACCATGAGAAAATTCATGACATTTTTGGGAAAAGAAGGTGGTACATACAACTATGTTTTTTAAATTTGTAAACAAATTTTAATGTCCTTTTTACATATCATTCAACGTCTCCTTTTAACATATTAGCGACCAAATGTGACACTATTTAAAAACTCTTCACAATTCCTTTCATGAGGGTTTCACACAAGAATATCTAACCCCTAGAGTCATTTCAAAAGGGGTGAGGATTCACAACACCCTTTGAAGGCACATGCTATGTATCATTTAATAGTAGCGAACGCTTAAACATACTTTTATAATCTTAAACACAAATTATATGTCTAAGTTTTTTGATAAAATAATATTTAATAATGTTTGAATGAGAAGTTTATTTTGAATTAGCATCTCAAGTCTTTGAAGTAGACAATTTCTTTTGAATTAGTACCTTTACTATTTAGTTTTTCTTTGTAGACATCTCAAGTCATTGCAGATGCTTTTGCGAGTTGGATTGAGACTACCGAATGCATCTTCTCATGTGGGTTAAAAAGGATGGCTATTGGCCTTTCCACTGACTTCTTGGGTGAGCATGGGCTCCAAGACATGATTTGTTCTCCCAAGTGTCAAGGCCATTGTCCTAACATTGTGAATCTCTTCACCAACCTTGCTACTGGAGAAGGTAGTTTATTTTGTCTATCTAGAAGATAAATTACTTTTATTCATATCATATCAAAGTATTATATTAACAACAGATTATGGGCACCCAATTTTGAAGGGTTGGTCAAGCTCTAGAGTGACCTAATAATTAATCTTTTTAGCCCTTCATTAGGAGGCCTTAGTAATCATGCTAGGTCCAAAGTATATTATTTCTTATGTATAAAGTGTAAACTACTAAATGTAAGTCATTATTTTCCTTATAGATGATATATTCTCTAAACACTTTAAAACTCTTTTAATATGGCATTGCTAATTTATACATGATGTAGAAGGTCCTTTTATGACTAAAATATCACCTTCTTTTGTTTTAATGTTGGTTCAACACACACATGGGAAATAGTTTTTTCTTTAAATGTAGCCTTGTGGAAAATGTTTGATTCGTTTTGCATGCATATATCATATAGTTTAGAATTCCTCAAATGTATTTTATATTTTATTATCTTATTGAATTTAAAAAGTGTAGAACGTTATTGTAAGATAGTTTAATCTAGAATTTCTTTAACATGTTTATTTTTATTTTTATAAAAGGCAAGTTCAATTTGTGCTTTGACCATATAAAACCATGTGTAGGTGTGGATCTACAACATTTGTGCAAATTAAAAAGAGGCCACCATGATATACAAGATAAAACCAAGTCATGGATGAAAACTCCAGTGGCTCGCATCATAGAACCACCTTCTCTATCACCCTATTGAAGAGTAGATCAAAGATCTCAAATGTTCAACCACTTCTTCTAGAACAGTTTTGAGCAAGCAAGATAATTATGCATTCACACAACTACAAGTAAATATGCTTTTAGAATATTGAAAAAAAAAACCTTTCACTTTCATATCTTAGGTCATGCTATAGTTGTTTTTTAGATCTTTTATTTTTTTAAGGTTCCAAATGTGATTTAGTCTATTTTGATCATAAGATTAATTATGTTCATACAAAATTAATGATTTTACTTAAGAGTAAAGAAGCATCAGGGATGCCTAACTTTGGAATGCTTCAATGTTATTAATCATTTTCTAAATTAACCTGATCATTTTTTAAAAATTCTAAAGCTAGTCTCATTCAAGGTTCCTTTGAATTTTAAACTTATTAATTAGTTTTAAAAATTCAACAGTGATGTGTAACATCAACTCTAGATGGTTGCAACCCATCCCCTATTTAAAAAGTAAGCAGTCTTTAAAAAACATAAATTAGGAGGTATAAATAATGATTGAGACTATTAATATGGTGCATTCTTACTACATGAAATGGAACAAGCATTGATTACTTTAAGTTTTTTCACAGCCATGGATACCTTTTCAAATATCACACTATTGAACAATCATGAGTTGGAGGTAGCTTAGGTTCATGATGGATTTCTGTTTGGGGATTTGAGTGAGACATCAATATAGGTGATAGCACGCTTCTTACCTCACATCTTAGGAAAAATTTATAGATGTTGTTTTGTTGGTTACTTTTAGTGTTTTAGTGTTTCAATGGGATGAACATGATTGGGGGTTTATACGATAGGGTAATTTGTATATGTTTTGAGATGGCCTTCTAACATTAAGATTGTTCAAACATGTTGCATCAATTTCTTAAGTAAACCCTTCCAAAACCTTTTCCTCTCTAAATTCATAGTTACCTAAAGGAAGGTCTCATTTCTATCAAATTAGAGAGAATATAAAGATACAAAGCTTAAAAAGATGCCTTTGGTCTGAGATAATAAGAATGAGGATAAGAGAGAGAATGATTATAGGGGATTGAAGTAGAGCCTATTCATTATTCAGGCTGAGGAGGAATCTTACAGGATCTTAGCAAGATGAAATTGAATATCACTCTAGATCAAATGTTAAACCTAGTTTCCAAAACCTAGTTCCCAACTACAGACAAAAGTGGCCCATACTACTAAATGAAAAATTGGCACAAATGCCTTTGCAGGAACCAAAAAATGCGGCAGTAGAATGCAAGAATGTGGAAACTATTCAGGATTGTGACACATCTATTCTGGAGTAACCATCAAGATCAAGGGTGAGACAGTGACAAGTGTCATTCTAAACGGTGGGTCAAGGGTAAACATAATATCAGATAGCCTGGCTAAAATACTAGGGATCACTAAAATGCAACCCACTCCATTCTAGATTCCCATGGCTAACCAGAGAAGGGTCTTATCTATTGGGATAATCAAGGGAGAGCATATAGAGGTGGCAAGATGTAGCTTCACTACCGTGTTCATTGTCCTCAAGATGACCGAGATAGTAGGTGAATATGCCATCCTTCTAGGAAGGCCTTGGCTCTAGATTGGAAGAATAAAGCATAATTGGGAGAGACCAACAAGATCACCATCATAAGAAGCAAAAAGAAGGTCTGCATCTCGGTGGTAGGAAGAGACAGGCTAAGCCCAGGAAACCAACCAATGCATGCAGAAGGCCTAAACTACATAGAAGGGGTAGAAGATGATGAAGAAGAGCGGATCTTGAAGGAGAATCCAAATCTACTTTCCATGTTTGAAGTAGACATAGAAAGGACATGCAAAGGTATGTCCCGAAGGTCCTAGTAGCCCATCCTGAAGTGATAGCCAATAAGGAAAGCTAGTGTGAGGAGGTAGAGGATGCTCAAGATGATTTGGAAAAGCTATAGGAAGAACAAGAAAAAGCCATGGTGGCTCTAAAACATGAAGAAGCTAAGCTCAAGAAAAGAAAAATCAAGGTGTAGGAAGAGGAGCTTGAAGAGGTGAATCTCAGGGATGATCAGGAACCCAAAATGGTTAGGATTAGTGCTACTTAGAATTAGGAATTTAGAGGAAGGCTCCTTGAACTACTGAATTCCTATAAGGATGTCTTTGCTTGGAACTATTTTGACATGAAAGGGATTGACCCCAGTTTGTATCAGCACAAGATTAACTTGAGATGCAACCCCTCTACGACAAAGAAGATACATGATAAACCCAAACTACGCAAAGCAAGTAAAAGAAGAGATTGATAAATTACTAAAAGTAGGATTCATTTATCCTATGGATCGGGCAAAATGGTTATCGTCTCTATAGTCATTGTTCCAAAAAAGAATGGGAAGCTGAGGGTGTGCATTGACTACTGCAAGCTGAATGTTTCCACTATATTTGACCCATTTCCACTACCTTTCATTGATTCCTTGCTAGATGCAGGCAGGGGACATGAAACAATTTCTTTATTGGTGGATATAGTGGGTACAATCAAGTGCGAATGGCCTAGGAAGATAACGAAATGATTGCCTTCATAACAGAATGGGGAGCCTTTGCCTCCAATGTGATGACATTCGGGGGGCTGAAAAATGCTCCTACTACATTCCAAAGGATGGCGCAGGAAATATTCTATAAATATCTGCCCACCTTCATGAGGGTGTTTGTTGATGAGTCCAGTGTGTTGGGGAAAAAAGAAGAACACATGACACACCTCACAATGTGCCGCTAAAGTGCAAGAGGGCAAGACTGAGCCTAAATCCAGCCAAATGTGCCTTTGCTGTGGTAACTAGTGGATCTCTCTTAGGACACATAGTGTCTAAAGAAGGACTGGCGGTGGATCCGCCGGCCAAGGTTGTGGTCATTGTAAAGCTACAATCTCCCAAGAATGCCAAAGAGCTTGAAAGATTCCTAGGGCTAACATAAGATCCTTGACCCCACTGCACAACAAATTTGGGGGTGCTAGTAACGGAAGTAGCACTCCTTGCACGGTACAGGGTCCCACACTCGGGGCCTCGCCCAACAGATATCCAGAAAAGATACTAATCCGTCGGTTCTTCCAAAATCGAACTCGGAAAAACTTCCCTTACTCGGAAAGAACGGGCAATTCCTCTAGGATAACTTTTCTCTAACGTAGTCAAAAGCCTGAACTGACTGAACGGATCTGACCAAACCCGTAAGTCCAATAATCAAATCAGGGAAAAGATTATACTTGGATCATAGAGACCAACGCTTTTTTCCTCATTGAGAGGCACAGCTATTGATTTTTTTCCATAGAACAATTTTTATCTAGGATTTACCTCATCTATCGTACTATACAGAAATTGAGTCTCAATTTACGGATCCATCAGTCCAACCTAACCCCATCCAGTCCCATGGGTTAGCCAACCGCCCAACCACTGTAGTGATGGGATATCCAATTAGGAATTTGGTTAGGTTTTGTCCCGGGTACTAGGGAAAAGAGTTCCCAAGCCCCCTAATCGGATATTCATGCAAACATAAAACTAGTCACACCACTTACACACCCAATATGAACTTGCCTTTTTCAGAGATTCAACAATCTTTAAAACAATCACTTAATGAAACCATAGTGTTACTGATCATAATCCTTTAATTATCCAGCTGAATCCTAATTTCCAATTCCTTCTTTCATCTGTGTACCTATGGCATCATTGGCCAACCAGAATACTCACCACCTGTTCACTCTCAGGGGCCTTTTCAATAGTTCCTAGCTCATAGTACCCGACAATATAATCACATAAAAATATCCAAATGGAATCTCCGTTGAAGATTAGCAAGATCAACCAGGAGATCCATATAAAAGAGCCATGGAATTATCCATTGAGGACCAGCAAGGTCAATCAACCAGATCCATGCCCGAATTCAGAAAATAACTCTTACTCCTTGTTCCAATATCTTCCCCGACATACTCGTGGGTATCTTTGGTGACCTAGAGCCCAGGCACCGTACGGTTAGCACTCTCTAGGATCCTTTGCATGTCACCTAGCGCTTCACTCATAGGACGCTTCCTTGTTTCCTCATCCACGGAAGCTCACTATTTAATCAAACCGAGGCTGGTCAAGTCCTCGGCCGACCTTGCTACTTACGCGAGACGTCCTCTGATGACTCTCCGTTAGCAGTTGCAACTTTAACAGATAGGTCTCACGACCTCATTCACAAGACGATCAAAATTCTTCTCTAGCATTCTTGACATAAAACAGTCATTTAAAAATAGATTTTCACAAACAGATATAGCTCCAACAATATTTTCATCTTGCATCCTTTCACATTAGACCCCATCTTTTTTTCATCTTACCACAATTTTATTTTCATCATCAATTTTTATTAAATCACATCATTCCTACATTAATTCACATCCAATCGCATCATCCACACGTCAATCCACATCATTCAAACATCCATGCACATCAATCCACATTATCCACACATCAATCCACCTTATCCACACATCAATCCACCTCATCCATACATCCATCCACATCATCCACATCATCCACATCAATCCACATCATTCACTCATCATACACACACCAATCCACATCATTCACTCATCAATCCACATTATCCACATATCCATCCATATCTTCCATACATCCATCCACATCAATCCACACATCAATCCACGTCATCCAAACATCCATGCACATCAATCCACATTATCCACACATTAATCCACCTCATTTCATAAGCATTCTCATTCTCATCTAATCACATCTTCTTCTATCTCATCACTTATTTCCTCATTTATCCTCATCAGATCTCACCCACTTGCATCTACCCATAAATCTCATCACTTCACATGCATTAACATCTATCCAGTTTACATCGCATCTTATCACATTCATTTCACATCACATCTTATTCATTCACATCCAGATTCACATGCTAACACATTCATTCATGTCCCTTATCGTTCATTCACATTCTAATTCACATCACATCACATCCATTCACATCCCTTATCATTTATTCGCATCCCGATTCAGATCACATCACATCTTGATTCACATCACATCCATTCACATCCCTTATCATTCATTCACATCCTATATCATTTATTCACATCCTGATTTATATGCTATCACATTCATTCACATCCTATATCATTCATTCATATCCCTTATCATTCATATCTATCCAATTTACTTCACATCTCATCGCTTCAATTCTCGTTCATATCCATCACATTTACATCCACATATATTCTACCACATACATCCACATCCATACTTATCACATACACATCCATATCTATCCTTTCAAATACATCCACATACATATTTATCACATACACATCCACATCTATCCTTTCACATACACTCATCCATATCCATTCTTTAACATACATCCACTTCTATTCTTCACATACATCCACATCCATACATTCGAAATATAAATAAATCTTTTATGCATCTTTCTATGTATAAATTCAATTTTAATGAGAATAATTCTTTTGAAATAAAAATAAATTTCTTTATGCACCTTTCTATGCATAAAATCAAAATTGATGAGAATAACTCTTTTGAAATAAAAATAAATTTCTTTATGCATCTTTCTATGCATACAACCAAAATTGATGAGAATAACTCTTTTGGAATAAAAATAAATTCTTTATGCACCTATTTATGCATAAAATCAACATTGATGAGAATAACTCTTTTGAAATAAAAATAAATTTCTTTATGCACCTTTCTATGCGTAAAATCAAAATTGATGAGAATAACTCTTTTGGGATAAAGATAAATTCTTTATGCACCTATTTATTCATAAAATTAAAATTAATGAGAATAACTCTTTTGAAATAAAAATAAATTTCTTTATGCATCTTCCTATGCATAAAATGAAAATTGATGAAAATAACTCTTTTGAAATAAAAATAAATTTCTTTATGCATCTTCCTATGCATAAAATGAAAATTGATGAAAATAACTCTTTTGAAATAAAAATAAATTTCTTTATGCATCTTTCTATGCATAAAATGAAAATTGATGAAAATAACTCTTTTGAAATAAAAATAAATTTCTTTATGCATCTTTCTATGCATAAAATAAAAATTACACTTTTAGAATACACATGGTGGGGATTACTCTTTTTTGGATAATAAAAGATAAAACCCGTTTCACCAATTTTTAGAAAATTTTGCCATAACCTCCTTTGTATGGCTGACCATTTTTCAATTTTTTCTAACTTAAAATTACTTAAAAATTATCCCCAATTGGTTTTAAGCACTCTAAACTAATCAGATTTCACTTTTAAAAGAGAAACAATATGAAAAGTTTAATTCCAACAATTAGATTACTTAACTAGGATAAAGAAGGGCTGAATTTAAGAATGAGAGAGGGGGAAAGCCTTTCCAGCAGGCATAGCTTTAGATTATCATTTTAAAGATAACAAAAATTAGAAAACCATTAAAAGAATAAAGAAAAAGTAATATTTCTAACTTACATAAATTTCTGAGAGCTTTCCTTTGGCTTGATGGTTTGAGGGATCTACTCTTGTTTGCAACAAGAGTGGCCACCAATTCTTTAGAAGAGGGAAAGGTCAAAAACTAATGAATTATTAAGAAATTCATAGTTCTTGGCTCTGGGGTGGAGCAGAGTAATAGTGCATAAAACACTATTAAGCTTCAACAAAGGGGGAGGCTTCTATTTAAAGGAAAAAGTGAGCTTCTAACCAAGCCAACTGATTCTAGAATTTTCCAGATCAGTTTGGTCAATTTTTGACCATTTTTAGGTCAGTTTAGCTTCTTTTTGGAACTATACTTGAATTAGGAGAGAGGAGAGATGAAATATCTCAATTTTTGATAGTTTTAAACTCCACCACACATGTGAAGTAGGCACCTCCTTCATGAGGGGGAATTCCCATTGTGAGGTGTCAAAAATCCATTTTTTTAGTAATTCCTTTGATCCTTAGTCCATTCTTCATCTTATGTGAGTATTTACTCATTTTTGGGGGGATTTTCTTTATTTCTTCTATTTATCTTCTCCACACATTTGGATGAATCTGATTGGCCCCTCAAAACCTTAATTTGATTTTTTTTCAAAAATATGGACTCCTAGGATAAGGCCTCTTGAACAGATTATACTTGATTTCTAATGCACCTTCTGAAAATCTTTTTGAACTTATGTTTCAAGGGAACTTATTTTCATAAGAAGAGATATTTTTCCATCCAAAAATATTCAAAATCTGAATAACTTCTCTCTAGAATATTTTCTCTCTCTAAGTCAGAACAGGTAGAAACAAGATCTTTTATATTTCTGAATTGGGATTTGATTACAGAGGAAGATACTGGACATCCTGAGAGGCTAGGGAGGAACCTTACAGCTAATCAAGTGTCACAGTAGGTTCATGAGGTTCCTAGATAATGTGGCAATGCCCTTATACAGCCTAACGGAAGGATGTGGAATATGTCTGGTCTGGATCCTATCAAGAGGCATTCCAAAATTAGAAGAGGATACTAGTAGCTACACCCATCCTACAGTAGCCCAACTATGACTTGGTGTTCCGTGTGTTTGTCGACGCCTCAAATGTGGCCATTGGTAGTGCCCTAATGAGCATAAAGCACAGGAGGGATGGTACAAACCAATGTACTATACAAGCAAGAGATTTTCTAGACCAGAAAAGAACTACTTCACAGAGAAAGAGTCATTGGGAATCATCTACTCCATCAAGAAGTTCAGGCACTACTTGCTGGGTAAGATGTTTGAGTTTCATGTAGATCATAAAGCTCTCTTGTACTTAATAAACAAACTAGATTTGGCAAGGAAGTTGGCCAGTTGGATGCTCTTGCAAGAATTTGAGTTCAACAAAGGCACACCCCAAGGAAAAAACATGCAAGGGCAGACTCCTTGTCACAACTAGAAACAGGAGAAGATCTGGACGAGGTGGAAGACCCGATGCACAACTTTTCCTCATAAAAGGAGAAAGGCCTAACTCACATGATGAAATGCTAAAATTCTTGTCTGATCTGTCCTTTCTAGAGTACATGTCTAGAGATCAGAGGAAGAAGTTGACTCTCGGGAGTAATTCATTCATGGTAGTGGCTGGGTAGCTATACAAAATGGGTATCGATCAAATTCGTAGGAGATGTGTCCCCGAGCATGGGCAGCGAACCATGTTAGCAGAAGCACATCAAGGTGAAAGTAGTAGGAATGTTTTCGAAGAAGTCACAGGACGGAAACTAATCCAGGCGGGTCTGTGGTGGTGAACCACATTAAAAGATACACATAAGTTCTCAAAAGAGTGTGAAATGTGCCAACAAAGGATGGGGCAACCTCGCGACATGCGGACAATATGACCCATAATCTAGTCTTTCTGCTTGAGCCATGATAGAAATGGGGTCTGGACTTTGATGGCCCATTCAAACTAGCTGCTTACAGGATAGGAAACAAATATATTTTGGTGGCCACTGATTATTACACTAAATAGGTAGAGGCCAAGGCCCTTAGAGACTACAAGGCATCATTTGTGGCAAAATTTCTTTATAAAACTATAATGACAAGATTTGGATGCCCTTTAGAGATAGTCAATGATCAAGGAACCCATTTTTTCAATGAAGTGATCAAGAAATTGATAGAGCAGCACATGATAATACACAAGATGTCAATAGTCTACTACCCACAAGCCAATGGGCAAGCAAAGTCCAGCACCAACAAGATCCTCAAGGGAATCTTTATCAAGACAGTGAATGAGAACAGGAATGATTAAGACACAAAATTACACTCAGCATTATGGGCATTCTAGACGGCTTATAATAATGCAACAAGACTTACACCATTCAATATGGTGTATGGACTAGAAGTGTTGGTGCCCATAGAGTTCCTGACACAGAATCTCAAGAATATCAATGGCCGAAAGGCTTTCTCCGAAAGAATTAGAGATGCATAGGGTTGAACAGATCCTAAAACTTGATGAAAGAAGACTGCACAGTGCCTAGACATCAGAGATTATATAGAAGAGAAGAAAGATACAAGTGGACAGGAACACAAGGTTCAAGATCTTTGATGAAGGAGATGCAGTACTATTGTTTATGTAAAAAATGGGAACCCACCTAGGAAAATGGAAAATGAGATGGATGGGCCCATACAAAATCATTAGGAAGCTGGGAACATGAACTTTTGAGCTGGCAAGTCTAGATGGTGAGAAACTCAGGAAGCTGGTAAATGGATATAGGTTGAATCCCTACTATGGAAGGATCCCAAATGAAGGGAGAAAGTGTCTAGAGAAGAATCAAAATCCTAATCTAGAAGTGATTGAGGAACCAAAATTCGTGTCCGGCCCAGGATCAAGAAGAAGGACAAGATTCTAAAGATTTTAAAAATGCCAATGGCCCAAAATTCAATTCACTATATGTAAATATGATAGCGATGTGTAAAGATACTGAGGAGCTAGGTGGCAGTAGCATGGCGCAAACGGAAAGTCAAGGTTGCCACCACAAAAAGGGGAGCATGGATGTGTAAAGGGCATTAATGACCTCAAAAAGAGTGGAGAAGGGATCGATGGTCGAAAAATGAGGGAGATCTAGGGAAATCATGGGAAGATGATGCAATTATGGCCACCTTTGGGAAGGGCGCACCTCATGAAAATGACTGAATGCTTCTTCATCGAACACATAGTTTCCAAATTTGAAAAGCCACACTGTGCTTTTGACCCTCTTTCTGCTCTCAACTCTCTTTCTGGATAAACCCTGCTCATTTCCTTGCCTTATCCCATTAGGAGAAAATGTGGGTTCATTTTTGGGCCTTTTAGTTTTTGAGAGAGAGTGGCGCTCAACCAATGAGGAAGAGGCTCTCGTAAAGAGAGAAATTCAGCATTTTAAAGCAAGGATTCAAGTAAATAGAGTAACTCACCCTTCCACTGGGCTTCCACAAGGGCTCAAAATGCATCTTAAAATAACATTTACTCAACTTAAAATAATAATAAAATAAGAATAAAATAATACTACCAAATCTTTGCATGTAAGCTAAAAGATAGTGGTAGTTAATGATTCGGTGGTATTGTTTTATTATTATTTTAAGTTGAGTAAATGTTCCCCCCCAAAACGAGCTCTGATCTTCCTCGTCTCCAACATAGTCGGCAAGATAGTGGTAGTTAATGATAGATAATCTCTAAGTTTCTCCCCAAAACTAGCGCTCTGATCTTTTTCATCTCCAACATAGTCGTTCTTTCTTTTTCTAAGTCTCCTCCAAATTAAGCTCTCATCTTCTTCTTTCGTGTGTCTTTTGCTACACAAAATGGCAACCTATAGAAAGCTTCATACTAGCATTTCAGCTATTACTGTATTCAATCGTTATAATACGGATGATGGGACACGGATACCATTTACATTTACAATCGGGAGTTGGGTACTTTTACATATAGAAGGAAGAGAAAAAGGAGAAATGCTAATGAATTTATGGAGCCATTCAAGGGACAAGTTAAAGATTTCAAGGTATGTGAATCTAGCAAGCATGTGACAGAGGTACTAATACAACATGTTTTCCAGCATGTAGACTTGAGGGTGGAAAACTTTCCTCTTGGTCTTCCATGATATCGTCCCAACTGTGAGTAGTATCTCAGTCAAAGCTTCGTTTGTTTTAAAAGTGTTTAATTGTTGTTATGCAGTTGTTTATCCAGTTCAATACTCTCTCCTTATTGTTTTAAAAGTGTCTAATGTTTTTTTTTAAAATGTTATGCAGTTGTTTATCCAGTTCAATACTCTCTCCTTATTGTTTTAAAAGTGTCTAATTGTTGTTTTAAAAAATGTCTAATGTTTTGGTTTTATGCAGTTGTTTATCCATTCAATACTCTCTCCTTATTGTTTTAAAAGTGTCTAATTGTTGTTATTATGCAGTTGTTTATCCATTCAATACTCTCTCTTTATTGTTTTAAAAGTGTCTAATTGTTGTTTTAAAAATGTCTAATGTTTTGGTTTTATGCAGATATTTATCCATCCAATAGGATAGACTAGCAACCAGTGGAGAGTATAAGTGGGATTTTTGACGCTTTCCATGCATATGTAGGAGAACAAATTTACAAAGCAAGAACTCATAGAGATCTTGCAGACCACAGCATATTTTTCTATGATATACAATACTTTGTTGAACCAAACACGTCTTCTGGATGGGGTCATTTGATTCCATTATCCCTCCCATTATTTGGAAGCAAAGATTGGCCATTGCCAACTTCAAAAACTGGTGAAAGTTATAGGATCAGGTTGTATCACGACATACAGAAGTCTCTTAAGGCATCTGTTGCAACAAAGAATGTCATGCTTACCATTTTTATGCCTATCGAAGTGTTTGTTGACTTTTTCTTTGATAAAGAAATAAGAAATACCTCATCAATGTTTATTTGCAAGTCAAGTAAGGCACTTAACTTTTTGGACAATGGTTGGGACAAGAGAAAGGTAGAAAAGACCATATTAGGGAGTTTGGAAAAATCTCGTTACTTTGGGAATTTTCTTTTCAATCTACTTTTTAATGTATATTGAGCATGCTAACTCCAAACTTGTCAGAGAATGTGGATTTAGAACCTGCTCTTCAAGAGCTTTCTAACACTATGTCACATGAGGGGGTTTTGACAAAATCTTAAAAAGATTCACCATGCCACCATCTTCTGATCTTACAAAATGGGAATTGGGATTTTCCTAAACTCCCTAATATGTTCTTAGAAGGCATCACTTCTATTTTGGAGAAGTCAATAGTTTGCAAGTACATTATTGGCTCTCAAAACTTCATTGCAACTTTTCACTACACTAGATATCATTATGTTAATGGCAACCTTGTTCCATTAGATCAAGATTTGGAGTCAGATCCCGAGAATACACCTCTAGTAATGGAGATATATTTGGAAGGGAAATTGCTTACAATGCTCAACACACTATCTAAAACATCTCTTTCTCAAATTAGAGAAGACCTTACATACGAGGAGATTGAACAATTTCCAAAAGATTATACATTTACAATGGATACTAAAAAGGTAAACCATTTATATTTACATTCACCATTTAGCATGTTGTGCACAACATTATGTAAGATACCACTAACAAAACCCTTTTTTAGGTGCCAAGGCAAAAAGAGAAAATAACTTTCTACAAATAATTTGTCTCTCATACTATTCACTTGATTAGTCATTGAATGATGATAATCAAAACATTGTAACTCCAAAAGCAATTTAATATATGGAAGATTTTTTTCTTACAAAGCAATGTCAAGTCTCTTACAAAATTAATGTTAATGTTACAAATTTAAATAAAAGTCTAATGATGTTGCGTCAATCAGAAGACTGTGGGGCACGGAAGCTACACCGTGATTGAGAAATCGACTATGCTTGGGACTGAGGAGGCGACCTTCGATTTTTCTCCTCTTGTAGTCTTTCCATTTCTTCCCACAGTCTATCTTCTCTTCCCCTCTCTACCTGCATCTTGACCTACTTCCTAGATTCCACCCATTCATCCACCTTTTCTTGCAGCCTACCATAATCATTGAGGGTAGCCATATGTGCTTCGAATTGTCTTTGCCGCTCCTCGTCTCGCCGCTGACGTGTACTCTCTCTGCAGCTTCCCTTGCAAATTCGTCTGCCCTCTTGATCTCTTCTTTTGCACGATCATGGACAACAAAAATAATTCTTTGTATAGCTTTGGTCCTGAACTGTTTTGGTCCTGAACTGTTTTACATGTAGTAAGGGAGCATATTTGTTTAGAATTATTTCCTGTACATAGATAAAATCTTTGTTAGGGAAATTATAGCTATGTTAGATTATGCAAGTTTAAGTTACAAACATCACTTCCATTAGGAATTTCAAAATTTTTAGGGTCGTCCTCCATCCACAGCTGATATCTTTGGGCTGGACTAGCACCCTTAACCTACGATATGTCATGTTTTGTACAAGGTTCAGCTCCATTAAGAGATGTTCCAATGCATATACAAATTTTTGAGCACATTTGAGAGGTCAAAAAACAAGCATCAGCTTATCTTGCTTAAATAAATCTACATGCTTGTGGAAGAGGGAAATGTCTTACTCTCTAACGTGGCCATGATATTGTTGAACAAAGTTTGCAAAATAACACGTGTTTTGCTCAATGTCATACAAAAGCAAACTCTAGTGTCGGCTGAAAAAAACAAAGAGGACATAGGTGTTATTAAAGAAATCACATATAGATTACCAAATATTTGATGTCAATTTAAAACTTGACATGAGACTCACTCTTCATGGTAAGCCGTGAAAATAAGTCTTGCCAAATCGAGGTTCACTCGTTCAAACCAAGACATAAGGCTCAAAAATGACGAGCTATCATTTTGTAATGCCACAAAAATCAGAGGATCCACAGTATATGTACAGTTTTGGACTTCTTCTGGTAGTAGTAATATACAATACCTAAAGGCAATAATGAAAAGAACAAAGAATTAGTCCATTGGTACTTATAGCTCAGTCATGCATCATACTATATACATCATGCATTATATACACTATACATACCATAATAAAATGTTGACAATGGTATGTATAGTGCGTCATTCATCAAAACTTGTAAATCAAATCCATCCTGAAAACACTATATTCGTGAGTTTGGGAATTTTCCAACTCCCATTTTTTGAATACTGAAAAGGTGGGACCTGGATAACATGCCTATAAGTTTTTCAAAACCATATCATGTGACCTATTGTTGGAAAGCACTTGGAAAATGGAATCTAGTGAGCTATAGAGCGCTCAATTTGGAGTAACGGTGTTCAAGTTATGATTAATCCAAAGATTTGACCACATGTCCCAAACTTATGGGAAATTCCCATATTCCCCAATATGGTGTTTGAAGCCTGACAAGTCTTTGGCCCCGAAGTGAAAATGCCACTCTAACCGGTGTAGTAGCCTCCAAAACTCTCAATTCTCTGATATTCTCTGCTTCAATTAGACTTTATTCCCTCTCTATCCTATCTGCATCTTCTTCTTCTGCAACAAATTAAACTTCAACGGAGGGCTGTGGCTGTGCTAGAGTAGCCTCTGGTTGTCATTGGTCCTCTGGTTGTGGTTGTGCCTTCGGTTCTAGTTGTGTGTGAGGTTCTGCTTGAGGGGCATCATCACTGGGGTGTTGTAGTCTTAACCTACTCTGCAAACGGGTGTCCCTATCATGAGGAGCACGGGAGCTCGTAGATGGCCTTGTATGAGTATGGAGGGAGGGAGCTGTAAGGATATGCCGCATTCGATGACCGCTTATAGAAATAGGAACAAGCATGTGGTCGTATCTGTACCGCCAATCAACGAAGGGTATCAAAATACCTTGGCATTATTGTCAGCCTATGGGCATGAGCAATGAGAAAGTAAGCATCTTCAAAAAACTCGATGATCCAGTCTTTAGTGATTTCTTGAAGACATAATAATGCACATGCTTGCCACTGCATGCCAATACTCCATTGCTCACAAATTTCACGCACAATCCTTTGGAAAGGGTGCCTCGATATTGCAGGCTACATGTGTCGCTCAATGCAACGAAGCTCCTGCAAAACTGCCCTGTGAGCTTGATACCTCCTTGTTCTACGTTGTGCCTACAGTGACTCGATAGGTCTCTCAAGCCTCCGAGTAGTTACCCTGGTACAAGCCATCTAAACAAATAAACAAAGTGTGATAAGAAACACATTTAAAAAAGTCAGTACCAAGTGATATGAAACAAACAGGAGTCTAGAGGGCTTCACATTGCTTGGTACTGACCCCATGACCAACATTATCAGAGTGGGGTGGGTACTAAGTGATATAAAGCAAACAAAATTTCGGAGGCCTTTGGATCGCTTGGTACTGACCCCATGAAAAACATTATGACAATGGGGTCGCTACCACAAGCAAGATGGAACAAACAGGAGTCCAGAGCGCTTAGAATCGCTTGGTGCTGACCCCATGACCAACATTATCACAGTGGGGTTGGTACCAGGCGATATAAAGCAGACATGATTTCGGAGGCCTTTTAATCGCTTGGTACTAACCCCATGAAAAACATTATGACAATGGGGTCGCCACCAAGTAATATCAAACAAACAGGACTCCAGAGGGCTTCGAATCGCTTGGTAGTGACCCCACGAAACACATTATGACAATGGGGTTGGAACCAAGTGTGATATGAAACAAATAGGAGTTCAGAGGGCTTAGAATCACTCGGTACTAACCCCATGACCAATGTTATCAGTGGGGTTAGTACCAAGTGATATAAAGCAGACAAGATTTCGGATGCCTTTGGATTTTGTGGTACTGACCCCATGAAAAACATTATTTCATGGGGTCTCTACCAAGCGACCCCATGAAAAACATTATGACATGGGGTCGCTACCAAGCGATATGAAACAAACAAGAGTCCAAAGGGCTTAGAATTGCTTGGCACTGACCCCATGACCAACGTTATCCTAGTGGGGTCCGTATTCCAAGGGATATATAGCAGACAAGATTCCAAAGGCCTTTGAATCACTTGCTACTGACCCCATGAAAAACATTATGACAATGGGGTCACCACCAAGCAATATAAAACAAATAGGACTTTAGACGGCTTTGAATCGCTTGGTAGTACTGACCCCACGAAAAACATTATGACAATGGGGTCAGAACAAAGTGATATGAAACAAACAGGAGTCCACAGGGCTTAGAATCTCTTGATACTAACCCCATGACCATTGTTATCACAGTGGGGTTAATACCAAGCGATATAAAGCACACAAAATTTTGGAGGCCTTTGGATCGCTCGATAGTACTGACCCCATGAAAAACATTATGACAATGGGGTTGCTACCAAGCAATATGGAACAAAGAGGAGTTCAGAGGGCTTAGAATTGCTTGGTCTGCCCCTATGACCAACGTTATCACAATGGGGTTGGTACCAAGCAATATAAAGTAGATAGGATTCCGGAGGCCTTTGAATCGCTTGGTACTAACCCCATGAAAAACATTATGACAATGGGGTTGCCACCAAGTGATATAAAGCACACAGAATTTCGAAGGCCGCATGAAAAACATTATGACAATGGGGTTGCTACCGAGCGATATGAAACAAAGAGGAGTTCAGAGGGCTTAGAATTGCTTGGTATTGACCCCATGACCAACGTTATCACAATGGGGTGAGTACCAATCGATATAAAGTAGACAGGATTCCGGAGGCCTTTGGATCGCCATGGTACTGACCCCATGAAAAACATTATGACAATGGGGTCACTACCAAGCGATATGAAACAAACAGGACTCTAGAGGGCTTAGAATCACATGGTACTGACCCCATGACCAATGTTATCCGAGTGGGATTGATACCAAGTGATATAAAGTAGACAAGATTCCAAAGGCCATTGAATCGCTTGGTACTGACCCCATGAAAAACATTATGACAATGGGGTCACCACCAAGTGATATGAAACAAATAGGACTCTAGAGGGCTTAGAATCACATGGTACTAACCCCATGACCAATGTTATCCCAGTGGGATTGATACCAAGTGATATAAAGTAGACAAGATTCCAAAGGCCATTGAATCGCTTGGTACTGACCCCATGAAAAACATTATGACAATGGGGTCGTCACCACGCAATATAAAACAAACAAGATTCGAGAGAGCTTTGAATCGCTTGGTACTGACCCCACGAAAAACATTATGATGACGATGGGGTCAGAACCAAGCGATATGAAACAAACAAGAGTCCAGATGGCTTAGAATCTCTTGGTACTGACCCCATGACCAACATTATCACAGTGGGGTCGATACCAAGTGATATAAAGTAGACAAAATTTTGAAGGCCTTTGGATCGCTTGGTACTGACCCCATGAAAAACATTATGACAATTGGGTCACTACCAAGCAATATGAAACAAATAGGAGTCGAGAGAGCTTAGAATCACTTGGTACTAACCCCATGACCAACGTTATCATAGTGGGGTCGGTACCAAGCGATATAAAGCAGACAAGATTTCGGAGGCCTTTTAATCGCTTGGTACTAACCCCATGAAAAACATTATGACAATGGGGTTGCCACCAAGCGATATAAAACAAACAGGACTCTAGAGGACTTTGAATTGCTTGGTAACTGACCCCACGAAAAACATTATGACAATAGAGTAGGAACTAAGCGATATGAAACAAACAAGAGTCCAAAGGGCTTAGAATCGCTTGGTACTAACCCCATGATGAACGTTATCACAGTGGGGTTGGTACTAATCGATATAAAGCAGACAAGATTCCGAAGGCCTTTGAATCACTTGGTATTGACCCCATGAAAAACATTATAACAATGGGGTTGCCACCAAGCGATATAAAACAAACAAGACTTAAGAGGGCTTCGAATCGCTTGGTACTGACCCCACAAAAAACATTATGACAATGGGGTCGAAACCAAGCGATATGAAACAAACAAGAGTCTAGAGGGCTTAGAATTGTTTAGTACTGACCCCATGACCAATGTTATCACAGTGGGGTTGGTATCAAATGTTCTTGTACAATGCACAAGCCCATGAGCGTTTGCATGAGTTGTCTTCAATGTTCAACAAGGAACTTTCTCTTGAGAACGTCTTTAATTCTTGTAAGAGTATGAAGACTGTGAGCAAGAGTATGAAGACACTGTTTCTACCAATATCGTTATGTCCGATGGTGAACGATATGTTCATCCATCTGATTTTGCAATAGACAAAGTCATGAAAAGGAGGCTTAGCGTTGTCTTGAAAAGATTACGAGCTACAACAATAGAGTAGAGGAGAAATGCCCAATACACTCAAAGAAGTGTCGCGTGCTCCAATTTAGTTATGGTTTTCTTTGTTTTCTGCATCTTCTTATTACTGAGGACTCAAAGCCCAAGATAGTGACTTTGTCTCACAAGCACTCAAAAGCCAATCGAGGATGATGGGGTTGAGAAAGAGTCTTTGCAAAATATGGTGTATGATTATATAGTATATGCTACAAATCAATGACAAAACACAAAAAAATCAGATGTATGTATGTATTAGTTCATGAAAGATCCACGTCCCCTCCACACAATGAATGGTGAGGTGCTAGCAACGGAAGTAGCACTTCTTGCGCGGGGCAAGGTCCTTCACTCGGGGCCTCACCCACGTATATCTGGACAAGAGACTAATCCCTCGATTCTTCCAAAACCGAACCCGGAAAAAATTCCCTTGCTCGGAAAGCAAGGGCGATTCCTCTAGGATAATGTTACTGTAACGCAGTCAAGAGCCTTAACTAACTGAACGGATCTAACCGAACCCGTAAGTCCCATAGTCAGATCAAGGAAAAGACTTGCACTTGGATCATAGAGACCAATGCTTTTTACCTCATTGAGAGGCACAACCGTTGATTCTTTTCCATAGAACAATTTTTATCCGGGATTTACTCATCTATCGTATCATAACAAAATTTGAGTCTCATTTTTAGGATCCATCAGTCCATCCTAACCCCATCCAGTCCCGTGGGTCAGCCAACCACCCAACCACTGTAGTGATGGGATCCATTTAAGAATTTGGTTAGGTTTTGTCCCGGGTACCAGGGAAAAGAGTTCCCAGGCCCCCTAATCAGATATTCATGCAAACTTAAAACTAGTCATACCACTTACACACCCCATATGAAATTGCCTTTTTCACAAATTCAGCTATCTTTAAAACAATCTGTTAATGAAACTATAATATCACTGATCATAGTCCTCCAAAATATCCGGTTGAATCCTAATTTCTAATTTTTCCTTCATCGGTGTACCTATGGCATCATTGGCAAACCAGAACGCTCACCATCTGTCCACTAAGGGGCCTTTTCGATAGTTCCTAGCTTATAGTACCCGGCAATATATTCACTTATAAAAATCAAAATGGAATCTTTGTTGAAGATCAGCAAGATCAACCAATAGATCCATATAAAAGAGCCATGGACTCATCCATTGAGGACCAGCAAGATCAATCAATGAGATCCATGCCCGAATTCAAAAAACAACTCTTACTCCTTGTTCCAATATCTTCCATGATGCACGTGTGGGTATGTTTGGCGACCCAGAGCCCGAGCACCATATGGTCAGCACCCTCTAGGATCCTTCGCAGGTCACCTAGTGCTTCACTCATAGGCCACTTCCTTAGTCCCTCATCCACCATACCGGAATCTCACCATATAAATCAAAACGAGGCTGGTCAAGACTTCGGCCGACCTTGCTACGCGAGACGTCCTCCGTTGACTCTTCATCAACTGTTGCAACTTTATCAATTAGGTCTCCACGACCTCATTCACAAGACGGTCAAAATGCTTCCCCAACATTCTTGACATAAAACAGTCATTTAAAAATAGGTCATAAATACAATTTCTATAACGAACTCTCGTCTTTCTACTTTGTTCCACATCAATCCACATTATTTAATCCACATCCATTTCATATGTATTCCCATTCTCATCCAATCACATCATTTTCCATCTCATCACTTCTTTCCTCATTTATCCTCATTAGATCTCATCCACCATATCCACATCTCATCACATCATATTCATTCACATCTCATCCAGTCATATCTACCCCGATCCACATCACATCCATTTCACCTCACATCTCATTCATTCACATCTATCCCGATTCACATCCCATCACATCTCATCCATTCACATCACATCTCATCCACTCACATCACATCTCATTCATTTACATCTATCCCGTTTCACATCACATCTCATTCATATACTGATTCACATCACATCTATTCACATCCATCACATTCATTTACATCACATCCATTTACATCCATCACATCACATCTATTCACATCCATCACATTCATTTACATCACATCCATTTACATCCATCACATCACATCCATTTACATCACATCCATTTACATACATCACATCACATCCATTTACATCCATCACATCACATTCATTCATATCCATCACATTCATTCATCCATAACCGTCACATTCATTCTCATCACCATCCCATCACATACATTCTATCCACATTACATCACATCACTTCTATCCACATTCATACACATCTCATCTCATTCAACCACATCCATCCAATCCTTCACATGTATGACTGTCCACATCTATCCATACAATCATATCTATCACTTTACATCCACATATATTCATGTCACATCACATCACATTCTTTCACATACATCCACATTCATTCTTTCACATACATCCACATCCATTCTTTACATATACATTTACATCCATTATTCACATACACATTCACATCCATTCTTCACATACACATTCACATCCATTATTCACATACACATTCACATCCATTCTTCACATACACATTCACATAAACCCTCATTTCCAATGTCCTGGACTATATTATGTAGATCTTTCCATCGATTAAACATCTTTTGCTTGTTTTTATCGCGGCATTCTTTGAGGCAGTATGACAAAAAAATTTTAGCTTTCACACCACCCTATTGATGGTTTTTTTGGTACTTTACTTCCCCCCCTTGTGACCACTTGTCGTCCTCCTCAATTTTAACATGCCCCCAATGCAAGCCAATGTCTGATAGCACTTTTTCTATTGCTTTGATTGCTTTTAAAGATTCTTTTTTAGGCTTTAAAGTCCATGCAATTCTACATAGTGCATGCAATGTGCATATGTGCACTCTGGATAGAGGAATATCAAGCACTACTTTGAAATCTTTATCTTTTAAATGCCTGTCAGGAGCTTTGTTCCATAGTACATAATCTAAAGTCTTGGCAATTGACATGCAATATAGACATGGACTCTTTGCATTTGCACCTTTGCTTATGTTATACATGCATTTTAGAGTCTTCAAATCACCTGCCATGTGCCATTCCACTTTATAGTCACCAAACCCAGGCACATGAAGGGCCCTTCCATTTCTTTACTCACTAATTAGTGATGGAATCTTAGTTTGATGAAAGACCCAATGCAAAATTTCAAAGTCTTCTTTATCCACCTGTGTCATTAGGAAGAAGCTCATGTTTAATACAAGTTTCATGTTTAAATTATTTCAATGTAATACACAGTCATATTCAATGATAAATAAGATACCTCAAAAGATCCAAGTGGCAATATGTTATTCTCCGATTGAACATTGAAATATCTTGCATCATATTTTGTAATTGTTGTGTCTAAGGCCCTATTCTTTAGAGTGATTGTAACCCTCTCCATTTTTCTACTCTTTAAAATCTCACACTCATCTAGTTTCAAAATAAATTTTAGAACTCCTTCACATTCTTCTTGACTAATCTCAAAAGAACTAAACTCCATACCTTTGCAAAGCTTCAAGGTTAAAGAAAATATTGTTGTGCTGGTTAAAGAGTACCTCTCAGATGTCTTTAGCAATGAATGTTGCTTCAATATGTAATGGTGAACCAAGCTTCTCAAACACCTCTGAGTTCACATGTTAGCGTGTAGACTGTACTTGCATTGGTTTTGGAAGTAACGAACCTTTATGCTTCTTACTTTGACATTTCTTTTGCTAGTGCCTTAAACAGTATACTATATGCTTTCTGAGAGATGCCAGTCTCATCCAACATTGCTTACACCTGAGTTGCATCGAGCTAGTTCTTGTTCAATAAAAGACGATACATGCTTCTCATTGATTTTTTGAAACTTCTTTTGATACAACATCTCTTCCACTATTCCTTTTGGTACCAAATGACTGTAATGCTTTGGAATGTATCTTGGACTCTGGATGAAGTAAAGATCTAAAAATAGAATAACATCAAATGTGATTACTTATGTCTAGTTTCAAATAAAGAACCTAATCTAAAAAGAGAAATATATATGAAACAAGAGTTAACATTACCTTACATCCTGTACTCGTTTCTTCATCCCTCCACTTCCAACTTTCATTTTCTCTATGTTGCAAAGTTGCCTTCTTCTTTTACGTGGCCCTAGTGTTGTGTCCTTTCTCCTTAAGCATCAATCTTTTTCTCCAAGTCTTGAATTGCTTCTTTGTTTGCCATAAGCTTCTCTGCATACAACCCATTTTGTTTTTTTATTCCAGTGTTCTCTATCTATAGAAAATCCCTCTATCGTTCTATAACCATCGCTTTTGTTTACAAGTGTTGGGCATAATCCAGCAAACCTTGTCTACCATCACCCGTGAAATGTAGTAGGTTTGTAATGTTGTAAAATGGAGGTGGCGCATTTGTAAATGGATCCTTGGGATACATTGACCCACCAATCCACAAGTCCAAAATGACGCTCTCCATTATTCCTCCTTTTCTCTTTTTGCTCATAACATTAAAAAAATCTCTTATTTTGTTTCTTCAAAGATTGGTACTCAGATTGTATGTCCACCATGAAGATGGTAAGTATCATATGTTCTTTTACATGCACCATTTCTACTACTATTACAACTGAGAATTCGAGTGTCTCCATGTGTTGTTGAAGGTGGATTAATTGGAATCCCCAAATTTGGATTAATGTTCTCATTTGCAAAGCTAGTATTTTTTGTTCATCATAAAACATATTAAAGAATTAAAACAAGAATTAACTTGATTAGTAAGGATGTTTTTTTTAGTTTCAGCAGGAAAACCCCCACGGTCGAAATGATGATTAAAGCTTTGCTTGAATCTATTAAATGCATGACTACCTCAAATCTATGAAATCTTGGTTCTGACAAGTTTTACATGCATCCAACAAAGAATGTCGTCTCATGATGAAACCTCATTGAAAGAATATGTATATTTTAATATATTTAAACTAACTATTATAATAGTAAAAAAATGAGCCGAATTGCAAGTTTGGATATGTTTTAAACCTTTTTTATTTTCTCTCTAAGCTGAGTTGGCACTTCTTACAGGGCCCAGAATTAAGTCCACATTTCTCCTAATGCAAGCCATCACAATGTTCCTGAAGAAAAAGATATGGTGCTAGAGTTTGAGTCCTTATTGTCCATAGTATACAAGGAGGTGGATAGGCATGCGCAATGGCTAGACAGGTGGACCTCAAAGAGTTTATGGAGCTACCATAAATGGGAGGAGCTCGAACAAAACTACAAAGTGGCAGACTAGCTAGAGAAGCTACAGAAAACCAATACAATCGCACTCCCGTCGGGAGAGAAGCAGGCCTTCGATCCCCTCTACGTGGCTTGAGGTATTCAGGCTTCCGGTGGAAGGTGAGGGCAAAGTCAAAGCAGCAAATGAGGATGACCTCGTGAAGGAGTTTGGTCCCCTTGAAGGAAAAGCAAAAGAGTTTAAAATCACAAGGACACCACCTGATGAGGATAGGTAGCAAAAGCGTATATGCTTTGTGGTGGAGATGATCAATCTCACCCCCATAAGCCATACTGCATGTCAAGAAAGGGATATGGACTAGTTAAAGCAGCAGAAGCAAGAATAAAAGTGGCCTAGGCAGAAGTCTTGTACAACAACATAAAGGACCAGATTGGAAAAAGTCAACCACCCAAACACTAGATGAAGATTGGCCCCTACATAACGGCACTGTTTAAAGCACAGGAAGGACTTGGGCAAGAAGAAAAGAGCGACAAGGAGGAAGTAGGCCAGAAGAAGTATAGGGAAAACAAAGAGTGATGGCCCTAGGAAGAAGGAAGCTCAGGACAAACACCATCTAGAAGGAAGAGGGTGTTTGAGTTTGGTGAAAAGAAGAAGGCAAAGAAAGGAAAGAAAGGAAAGAAAGGAGAAGAAGAAAAAAATAGCAAAGACCTCAAGGAGGACTTTGCCAAAATTGGAAATTCCATCCTTTCGCAAAAGCTTAAGGAGCAGCAACAAGAAGCCCTCTCAGCACACTTAGCACAATGTCTATAGATATAGCAGGAGAGCACCACTCAAGAACCTCAATAAGAACAAAAGGGCATCATGGTGATAGATTGCATCCAACCTCAAGCAAACATAGCCAAAGCCCGCTAAATCCTATCCTGTCAGTTTTTCAGAAAGCATTGACGCAGGCTTGGTACATGGAAGCTTAAATTACTTGCAAAAGTGCATGATGAATGGGACCAAAGAAATAACCATGTTGTAGATGGAAGTCAGGCAGAAGGAGGTCACCATTCAAGAACTAAGAAGTCAACACGCACCGCTCCAGAAGGAGCTGAGAAGAAAAAGGATAGAAGCAACCCAAGTGGAGGAAATTAAAAGGTAGTTACAAAAACTCCAAAGGGCAGATGAAGAAAGGAAATAGGAGATGACCATCGTAAAGGAAGCCCTAGTTCAAAAAGAACAAACAAACAAGAGGCTACAAGAAGAAGTGGACAAGATTACTGAAAGCCAAGCTAGGGCCAAAGGATAGGTGGTCATGATTAGAGAAGAAAACTTAAGGATCATCAGAGAAATCCAGGCTAGTGGCAGATAAGGATAAGGTGGAACTAGTGAAGGGCAGAAGCCCGACTGGCTATACTACTGGATGCGAGACTTTTTGGAGGTCTATGAGATGGAGGTAGACAAGATGGAGCAATGGGAGAATCACACTGCCATGCAAGCCCCCACACTTAGCTGCAAGCAAATTGCTCCCCTCCAGAATCAAGACAGGAATCCAAATGGGGAATCCGGAAAGCCTAACATTGTAGAACCAGCAAGGATACTAGTGGGAGTCCTGGAGACTGTTGGAGGCAGCTAGAAGGGCATGGAGGAAAAACACAACGAGGGGAGAGACCACTGCAGAAAAGGAGCTGTAGACAAAGATTAGGTAGGTGGAAACATAAGTAGAAAGTTGGAAAAAGTGGTTCATGCTTTTGAAAGAGAGTGGCAAGAAATCAGCCAGGCACTCCAAGGGGAAAGGGAAAGAGTTGTAATCTACAAAGGAGCATCAATGCAAACTATCCCCGATGTAATGAGCTGTAAGAGCATGCTTGGGCAGCATCATACTCACTTAACCATTCTAGTCCTTTAGGCTTTAACTTTGTGTCTACCGAATTCATTTTGACAACATAAATGAGCTGCTTCTTTCTAAGTCCTTTCAGCAACCTAGAATCTTTTACTAATTGCAGATCTCGGGATCCGAAAATTCTAGTTCCTTGAACTTTGTTCCCGTGAAGGTCACGGAAGGAAATGGTTCCATTGTGACAGTGAATGTTAGCTTGATTTTTGTGGAGCCAATTCATTCCAAGGATTCTGTTGAAAACTCCCAAAGGTAAGACTCTGAAGTGGCAGTTAGTTACATTCCCATCTAGATTAAATTGAATACGATCTGTCTCATGGTGAGTGAAAAGAATCTTCCCACTGGCCAATTCAACTTGCATAGGTTTCCTTGATATCTATTCTAAGACTAGCTTACACAAGCATTGTAAGATCCCAGACCCCACTGCGCAACGAATTTGGGGGTGCTAGCAGCGGAAGTAGCACTTCTTGTGTGGGGCAGGATCCCACACTCGTCGGGGCCTCGCCCACAAATATCCAGATAAGAGACTAATCCATCAGTTCTTCCAAAACCAAACTCAGAAAAACTTCCCTTGCCCAAAAAGCACGGGCGATTCCTCGAGAGAACTTTTCTCTAACGTAGTCAAAAGCCTGAACTAACTGAACTGATCTAACCAAACCCATAAGTCCCATAATCAAATCAGGGAAAATATTATACTTGGATCATAATCAGATCAAGGAAAAGATTGTACTTGGATCATAGAGACCAACGCTTTTTTCCTCATTGAGAGGCACAGTCGTTGATTCTTTTCCATAGAACAATTTTTATCTAGGATTTACCTCATCTATTGTACTATACAGAAATTGAGTCTGTATTTACGGATCCATCAATCTAGCATCCCATGGGTTAGCCAACCGCCCAACCACTGTAGTGCTGGGATCCAATTAGGAATTTGGTTAGGTTTTGTCCTAGGTACTAGGGAAAAGAGTTCTGAGGCCCCCTAGCCGGATATTGATGCAAACATAAAACTAGTCACACCACTTACACACCCAATATGAACTTGCCTTTTTCACAGATTCAACAATCTTTAAAACAATCATTTAATGAAACCATATCCTCTAATTATCCAGTTGAATCCTAATTTCCAATTCCTTCCTTCATCGATGTACCTATGGCATCATTGGCAACCAGAACGCCTTTTCAATAGTTTCTAGCTCATAGTACCCAACAATATAATCACATAAAAATATCTAGATGGAATCTTTGTTGAAGATCAGCAAGATCAACCAATAGATCCATATAAAAGAGCCATGGACTCATCCATTGAGGACTAGCAAGGTCAATCAACCAGATCCATGCCCGAATTCAGAAAACAACTCTATTCCTTGTTCCAATATCTTCCCCGACGTACTCGTGGGTATCTTCTGCAACCCAGAGCCCAAGCACCGTATGGTCAGCACCCTCTAGGATCCTTCGTAAGTCACCTAGCGCTTCACTCATAGGCCACTTCCTTGGTCCCTCATCTACCATTTAATCAAACCGAGGCTGGTCAAGACCTCGGCCGACCTTGCTATGCGAGACGTCCTCTGATGACTCTCCGTCTCAGCAGTTGCAACTTTAACAGATAGGTCTCCACGACCTCATTCATAATATGGTCAAAATGCTTTCCGAGCATTCTTGACATAAAATAGTCATTTAAAAAACATATTTCACAAACAATTACAGTTCCAACAAAATTTCCATCTTTTCTCATTACTCCGCATCCTTTCACATTAGACCCCATCTTTTTTACATCTTACCACAATTTTATTTTCATCATCGATCCCTATCACATCTTCCTACATCAATTCACATCCAATTGCATCATCCACACATCAATCCACATCATCCATACATCCAATCGCATCATCCACACATCAATCCACATCATCCATACATCCATCCACATCAATCCACACGTCAATCCACATCATTCAAACATCCATGCACATTAATCCACATAATCCAAACATCAATCCACCTCATCCATACATCAATCCACATCATCCACATCAATCCACATCATTCACTCATTATACACACACCAATCCACATCATCCACATTAATTCACATTATCCACACATCTATCCATATCTTCCATACATCCATCCACATCAATCCACATCATTCAAACATCCATGCACATCAATCCACATTATTTTATAAGCATTCCCATTCTCATCTAATGACATCTTTTTCTATCTAATCACTTATTTCCTCATTTTTTCTCATCAGATCTCACCCACTTGCATCTACCCATATATCGCATCACTTCACATACATTAACATCTATCCAGTTTACATCGCATCTTATCACATTTCACATCACATCTCATTCATTCACATCCTGATTCACATGCTAACACATTCATTCATGTCCCTTATCGTTCATTCACATTCCAATTCACATCACATCACATCCATTCACATCATCCCTTATCATTCATTCACATCTCGATTCACATCACATCACATCCATTCACATCCCTTATCATTCATTGGGCCATATCTGATCACAAAGAAAGTAGGTGACTTAGCCTATGAACTTCTTCTGCCTCCTCATCTCAAAGTACATAATGTATTTCATGTCAGCCTACTTAAGAAGTATGTGCTGAGACCGAATTATGTGCTTAATGATGAACTCTTAACTTCTTCAACCCAAGGGCAGATGGAACTCCAACCTCTATCCTTTTGAAGATGCCACCTAGGAGAAAGAAGCTAAACTGATGCGGGATTACCCCTAGTTTTTGAGAGATGAGGACATCTCGCATTTTTCAAGTGGGAGAGGATGTAAGATTCCTCCCCAGCCCCTCAAGATGTCCAGATTCTTCCCCTGTAATCAATCCCCTTTTTAGAATAATAAAAGATCTTGTTTCTACCTGTTTTGGCCTAGAGAGAGAAAATATTCTAGAGAGAGATAATTCAATTTTTAGATATCTTTGGATGGAAAAATATCCCTTCTTATTAAAATAAATTCCCTCGAAACAGAAGTTTAAAAATAAATTCCTAATGTGCATTAGCAATAAATTATAATTTGCACAAAAGACAGCCTAAGGGTCAAGATTTTCTGAAAATTTTGGATTATGGTCCAATTAAGGTTCCTATGGACCAATAAGATTAATCCAAATGTAGGGAGGAGATAAATTGAAGAATAAAAGAAAAACCCCCCCAAAATGAGTAAATGCTCACATAAGATGAAGAGTGGACTAAGGACCAAAGAAAAGAACTAAAAAACTGAATTTTGACACCTCAGTATGGGGATCTCCCCTCATGGAGTAGGCACCTTTTTCTCATCATTACTCCCAATTTTTAATCAGTAAAATGAGATATTTTCATCTCTCCTATTTCAAAACTAGATCCAAAAAGTAAGCTGAGTTGACCCAAAAATGGTCAAAAATTGACCAAACTAATCTGAAAATTTCTAGAATCAATTTGCTTGGTTAGAGGCTCATTTTTTCCTATAAATATAGAAGCCTCCCCTTTTGTAAAAGCTTAATGGTGTTTATGCACTGTTACTCTACTTCTGTCGTCCTGAGCCATCTATGAATGAATGGATGGATGGATGTGATGTGAATAGAGGTGATGAGATATGAGGTGAATAGATGTGATGAGATGTGATGAGAATAGAGGTGATGAGATGTGAGGTGAATAAATGTGATGTGAATCAAATAGTTGTGAATGAATGGATGGATGGATGTGATGTGAATAGAGGTGAGGAGATGTGAATGAATGGATGGATGGATGTGATGTGAATAGAGGTGATGTGAGGTAAATAGATGTGATGTGAATCAGATGGATGTGAATGAATGGATGGATGGATGTGATGTGAATAGAGGTGATGAGATGTGAGGTGAATAGATGTAATGAGATGTGATGATAATCAGATAGGTGTGAATGAATGGATGGGTGGATGTGATGTGAATAGAGGTGATGAGATGTGAGGTGAATAGATGTGATGTGAATCAGATAGATGTGAATGAATGGATGGATGGATGTGATGTGAATAGAGGTGATGAGATGCGAGGTAAATAGATGTGATGAGATGTGATGCGAATAGAGGTGATGAGATGTGAGGTGAATAAATGTGATGTGAATCAGATAGATGTGAATGAATGGATGTGAATAGATGTGATGCGAATAGAGGTGATGAGATGTGAGGTGAATAAATGTAATGTGAATCAGATAGATGTGAATGAATGGATGGATGTGATGTGAATAGAGGTGATGAGATGTGAGGTGAATAGATGTGATGAGATGTGATGTGAATCAGATGATGGATGTGAATGAATGGATGGATGGATGTGATGTGAATAGAGGTGATGGATGGATGTGATGTGAATAGAGGTGATGAGATGGATGTGAATGAATGGATGGATGGATGTGATGTGAATAGAGGTGATGAGATGTGAGATGAATAGATGTAATGAGATGTGATGAGAATCAGGTAGGTGTAAATGAATGGATGGGTGGATGTGATGTTATTAGAGGTGATGAGATGTGAGGTGAATAGATGTGATGAGATGTGATGTGAATCAGATAGCTGTGAGTGAATGGATGAGATGTGATGTCATGTGAATCAGGATGTAAATGAATGATATGGGATATGAGTGGATGATATGTGATGAAAATGGATGTGAATGTATAAGTGAAGAATGGATGTGAATGTATATGTGAAGAATGGATGTGGATGTGTGAAAGAATGGATGTGGATGTATGTGAAAGAATGGATGTGGAGATGTATGTGAAAGGATGGATGTGGATGTGTATGTGAAAGAATGTGATGTGAATGTGTATGTGAAAGAATGGATGTGGATGTATGTGAAAGAATGGATGTGGATGTGTATGTGAAAGAATGTGATGTGAATGTGTATGTGAAAAATGGATGTGAATGAGTATGTGAAAGAATGGATGTGGATGTATGTGAAAGAATGGATATAGATGTGTATGTTAAAGAATGTCATGTGAAGTGATAGATGTGATGTGTCATGAATATATGTGGATGTGAAGTGATAGATATGAATGTATGGATAGATATGAGAAGTTGTACCTGTGATGAACGGTTGGATGGATGTGGATGAATGAGATGAGATGTGTAAGAATGAGATATGATGTGGATAGAAGTGATGTGATATAATGTGGAGAGAATGTATGTGATGGGATGGTTATGAGAATATATGTGGTAGATATGAACAAATGAATGTGATGGATATGAATGAATGTGATGTGATGTAAATGGAGATAGATGTGATGTGTGATGTGAACGAATATGATGTGATGAGATGTGGATATGGGTAGGTTTGAGTGGATGAGATCCGATGCAGATAGATGAGAAAAGATGTGATGAAATGTAAAATGATATGATGATAATGGAAATACATATGAAATAAATGAGAATTGATGTGGAACAATATGGAAAGAGGAGAGTTCGTTATAGAAACTGTATTTATGATGACCAGTTTTTAAATGACTATTTTATGTCAAGAATGATGGGGAAGCATTTTGACTGTCTTGTGAATGAGGTCGTGGGTGGAGACCTAATCTAATAAAGTTGCAATAACTAACGGAGAGTCAATGGAGGACATCTCAGCTTTAGCAAGGTCAGCCGAGGTCTTGACCAGCCTCAGTTCGATTTAAATGGTGAGCTTCCGATACGGTGGATGAGGGACCAAGGAAGCGGCCTATGAGTGAAGTGCTAGGTGACCTACGAAGGATCCTAGAGGGTGTTCACCATATGGTACTCAGGCTCTGGGTCGCCGAAGATACCCACACGTGCATCGTGGAAGATATTGGAACAAGGAGTAAGAGTTGTTTTCTGAATTCGGGCATGGATCTGGTTGATTGACCTTGCTGGTCCTCAATGGATGAGTCCATGGCTCTCTTATATGGATTTGTTGGTTGATCTTGCTAATCTTGCGTTGGTCTCTATGATCCAAGTGAAATCTTTTCCTTGATCTGACTATGGGACTTATGGGTTCGGTCAGATCAGTTCAGTTAGTTAAGGCATTTGACTACGTTAGAGTAAAATTTATCCTGGAGGAATCGCCCGTGCTTTCCGGGTGAGGGAAGTTTTTTCGGGTTCGGTTTTGGAAGAACCGAGGGATTAGTCTCTTGTCTGGATATCTGTGGGTGAGGCCCTGAGTGAGGGACCCTGCCCCGTGCAAGAAGTGCTACTTCCGCTGCTAGCACCCATGAATTCATTGCACGGTGGGGATAGGGATCTTTCAATTAGGTCTAAAACAATTGAATTATTAAAAAATTCAATGTAGATTGCTAAGGGCAGGAGTAGAGTAATAGTGCATAACACCATTAAGCTTTAACAAAGGGGGAGGCTTCTATTTATAGGAAAAAGTGAGCCTCTAACCAAGCAAACTGATTCTAGAGGTTTCCAGATTAGTTTGGTTAATTTTTGACCATTTTTGGGTCAGTTGAGCTTACTTTTTGGATCTAGTTGTGAAACAGGAGAGAGGAGAGATGAAAATATCTCATTTTATTGATTAAGAATTGGGGTAATGATGAGAAAAAGGTGCCTACTTCATGAGGGGAGATCCCCACTTCATGAGGGGAGATCCCCACTCTGAGGTGTCAAAATTTAGTTTTTTAATTGTTTTCTTTGGTCCTTAGTCCACTCTTCCTCTTATGTGAGCATTTACTCATTTGTGGGGGATTTTTCTTTTATTCTTCAATTTATCTCCTCCTTACATTTGGATTAATCTTATTGGTCCATAGGAACCTTAATTGGACCATAATCCAAACATTTTAGAAAATCTGGACCCTTAGGCTAAGGTCTTTTATGCACATTATAATTTATTTCTAATGCACCTTAGGAGTTTTTTTTTAAACATTCTGTTTTGGGAAAATTTATTTTAATAAGAAGGGATATTTTTTCATCCAAAGATATCTAAAAACTGAATTATCTCTCTCTAGAATATTTTCTCTCTCTAGGCCAAAACAGATGGAAACAAGATCTGTTATTATTCTGAAAAGGGGATTGATTATTACAAGGGAAGAAACTAGACATCTTGAGCGGTTGGGGAGGAATCTTACATCCTCTTCCACTTGAAAAACGCGAGATGTCCTTATCTCGTAAACTGGGGGTAATCTCGCATCAGTTCGGCTTCTTTCTCCCAGGTGGCGTCTTCAAAAGGATAGAACTTTCATTTGACTAATAATTCTCTCAAAATTTTGTTCTTGAGAACCTTCTCTCGAACATCAAGAATTTCTTCAGGTTGGAGTTCCATCTGCCAACCCAAGAAGTTAAGAGTTCATCATTAAGCACATGATTCGGGCTCGGTACATACTTCTTAAGTAGGCTTACATGAAATACATTATGTACTTTGAGATGAGGAGGCAGAAGAAGTTCATAGGCTAAGTCACCTACTTTCTTTGTAGTTAGATACGGCCCACAGTATCTGGGGGATAACTTCTTGTACTTCCCAAGAGATAGAGAACCTCTTTTGGGGCGTACTCGAATGAAGACCATATCTGCTTCTTCGAATGTTCTGCCTAACCTCTTCTTATCTGTATACTTCTTTTGTCTATCCTGGTATATCCTTGCGGATTGACTGCATCTCCTGCTCCATGTCATCAAGCATCTGTCTAGACATCTCAACCCTAATCAATGGATCGGACCAAGTTAATGGTGTTAGGCAATCTTGTCCCTAATCAATGGGTCGGACCAAGTTAATGGTGTTAGGCAGTCTTGTCCATATACAGAGCTTTGAAAGGGCTCATCCTGATACTTTGGTGATAAGAAGCATTGTAGGCGAATTCGACTAGGTGGTGCAGATAACTTAGCCACTTCTTGGGTTCCCTGCCTATAGCATGACCGAAGTATATCTTAGATTACTTGGTCCACCCTTTCTGTTTGACCATCGGTTTTGGGGTGGTAAGATGTGCTAAGATCCAAGAAAGTTCCTACTGCTTCGAAGAATGCAGTCCAGAATCTTGACATGAATTTGGGATCTCGATCACTTACTATTCTCCTTGGTAGGCCATGCAATTTGAAGATTTTCTTGAGGAATACTCTAGCCACATCCATTGTAGTGTAGGTTCCTTTTACTGGAATCAGATGGGCAACTTTGGTTAGTCTGTCGACTACCACGAAGATGGAGTTGTAACCTGATTGCACTGAAGGTAGTCCAGTAATAAAATCCATACTAATACATTCCCACTTCATCTGGGGATGTAACTTCCCACGCATTTTTACTCTCTCGGCTTTGACTTTCTAACATATCAAGCATTAACGTACATGATTAAGTACATTCTTTTTTTGTCCAGGCCAAAAGAAGCTTTTCTTTACAAACATGTAGGTCTTGATGAAACCTAGATGTCCTGCTATAAGGCTATCATGGGCTTCATTCAGAATTTGACCCTTAGTTCCCTCATCATTGGGAATGCATAGCCTGCTATTATAATACATAATTCCTTCATCCAGGCTGTACCCTTGAACTCGGTTCAACTCTTGAGGAGTTTTGCTTTTCTCCATAAGTAGGTTAGCAATAGGGCCAAAGAATCTATCCTGCATGATCTTCTCTCCTCTTGCTTCATTAATCAATGGATTTGACACCATTGTGATTGCAAGAAAGGAGGCTTTTCTCCTGAGGGCATCTGCTACCACATTTTCTTTGCCTGGGCAGTACTTGATTTCAAAATAAAATTCCTACAGGTTCTGCATCCACCTTCTTTGGCGCATGTTGAGATTTTTTTGAGTGAAGATCCACTTTAAGCTCTGATGATCTGTCATCAAAGTGAATCTTTGACCCAGTAGGTAATGTCTCCACAACTTCAAGGCATAGACTACTGAAAGTAGCTCGAGGTCATGGACATCATAATTTCTCTCATGCGTTTTGAGTTTTCGGGATTCATAGGCCACTGCATAACCTTCGTGCATGAGGGCAAAACCTCTGGCATCAGTTTACTACCTCAAAGGGTAGAGAGAAATTTGGCAACTTCAGAACGGGATTGGTTACCAAGGCGGTCTTCAGCTTATCAAAAGTGCTCTGACACCTAGCAGACCATTGAAACATGGTATTTGTCTTGAGAAGATTAGTTAGGGGGGAAGATTAGTTAGGGGGGAAGCTATGAGAACATACTTAGGTATAAAAATTCTATACCAAAACGAGTTAATCCCAAGAATCCTTTGACTTCTTTTATTGTCTTTGGTTCAGGCCAATCTTTGACTACTCGGACTTTTGCGAAATCTAGAGAAATTCCATCTTTGGATACCAAAAAGCCCAAGTATTCACCATGGTCAACAGAGAAAGTGCATTTTCTCTTTTTTGCAAAGAGTTGGTGCTTCCTTAGAATCTCAAGAACTTTACGGACATGAGCTTCGTGTCAGTTGCATTATTCTTTGAGTAAATTAGAATATCATCAAAGAAAACAAGAACAAAATCATCCAAGTATTCTCTAAGAATGTCCTACATTAGGCGATTGAATGTAGCTGGGGCATTTGTCAATCCAAACAGCATGACAATAAATTCATAGTGCCCATAGCAAGTATTGATGGTTGTCTTTAGGATATCTTGATCATTAATCGTGATCTAGTAATACCCTGATTTGAGATCTATCTTTGTGAAGACCTGGGTTCCATTTAGCTTGTCTAGAAGCTCATCAATTCTAGGGATAGGACACTTATTCTTAACTATCAGGTGATTGAGACCTCTGTAATCCACAGAGAGTCTTAACGTTCCATCCTTCTTTTTTTGAAAGAGAACTGGCGTTCCCCAAGGTGAAACACTGGGTCTTACAAACCCTTGTTCTAACAGCTACCTAAGCTGTTTTTTGAGTTCAATGGCTTCAAGGACTGGCATTTTGTACGTGCGCTGGGCTACTAGATGAGCTCCGGGTTCAATTTTATCTCATGATCTTCTTCCCGAATCGGAGGCATCTCAGTTAGCTCTGCAGGGAATAGATCATCATACTTACTTAACCATTCTGGTTCTTTAGCCTTTAACTTTGTGTCTATTGGATTCATTTTGACAACATAAATGAGCTGCTTCTTTCTAAGTCCTTTCAGTAACCTAGAAGCTTTTACTAATTGCAGATCTGGGGATCCTGAAATTCCAGTTCCTTGAACTTTGTTCCCGTAATGGTTCCATTGTGACAGTGAATGTCAGCTTGATTTTTGTGGAGCCAATCCATTCCAATGATTCCGTCAAAAACTCCCAAAGGTAAGACTCTGAACTGGAATTCAGTTACATTTCCATCTAGTTTAAATTGAATACAATCTGTCTCATGGTGAGTGAAAAGAATCTTCCCACTAGCCAATTCAACTTGCATAGGTTTTCCTGATTTCTGTTCTAAGACTAGCTTACGCAAGCATCCTGGGGAAATAAATGAGTGAGTACTGGCCTGAATCAATCAAAAGCTTAAATGGCTTACCCTTATACTCAGCTAGATCATGGATGACAGAGAATTGATGATTTGGCCCTTGGTTTTCAATTGCGGCATAAATCTGACCTCTTTCCTCTTCCACTACTTCTGCTATCGTAACTGCTTGGTGATGACAGAGAATTGATGATTTGGCCCTTGGTTTTCAATTGCAGCATAAATCTGACCTCTTTCCTCTTCCACTACTTCTGCTATCGTAACTGCTCTAGTTGCTATTGCAGATTGGGGCGAAACTCTTTCTCTTTGGTTACTCCAGTTTTGGGAGGGAGTTCTGAGATTACTCTTCACAGAGGCAGATGGTTGAGCTGGATTCCTCCTGGGATTGCCCTGATTTTGGCGAGACGGACCATGATTTGACTGATACGAAGGGGCTGGTCTTTGCACTCTGGGTCCTTGACTTCCCTGTCCTCTTGACATGGTATGAGTCGGGCAGTCTTTAAGCTGGTGACCAAAACCCTGACACCCAAAACACCTATTCTCACTTCTAAGCTCATCCCTCTGAATCCTTGAAAAGGTGGGGCTCTTGAGAAAGTGTTCTGAGGGGAGGGTCTTCCTTCACTTCTAAATCTCCCAACATCTTAATTCTGATTAGGACCTTGCTACCTCTTTGGGGGTGGAAAGTTTAAAGCACTTCTCGAGGTTTGGAACCTTTTAAAGTTTGAGGGTACAGGCTTCAGCGGGACCTTAACAACAAATACTTTGGCAAAGTCCTTTGCCATTCTGACAGCTTCTGCCATTGAGACTAGTTTGGCATTTTTCACTAAAGTGTCCAATGGCTCGTTCATCCCTCGAATGAATCTGGCCACCCATCAGCTGCTCTTCATCCAAAAGTGGAGAATATTTGAGGAGAAGGGCAAATGCCTGATGGTATGCTTCAATCGTCTGGCTATCCTGCTTCAGTTCCAAGAAATCATTCATTTTGGTTTCCAAGATTAAGCCTGGAGGACAGAATCTCTTCCTGAGATAAGCTTTAAGATCTGACTAGGTCTGGGTATTTTGGTCGAGACGGTTTGTCTTGCAATGGTTCGTCCATGAAACCCTGGCCGTTTCCACAATTTTCAATCTGGCGAGAGCCATCTTGCTTCTCTCGTTTTATAACCGGTTACATCAAAATACTCTTCCATTGCCTCGATCCATTTTTCCACTACTTCTCCTAACTGTTCCCCTTCACCCTTAAAGGGACCAGGTTGGGATCGGTGCAAGGCCTTACGAACGTCTGGATTTAACTCTTCATCATCAGTAAGAGGATATGGCTACCTACCACGGCCCGCGTGCCTCATGATTCTAACAAAACAATATGCAAGCTTGTTGTTTTTAATTTGTTCTCAATTTGTAATTTGTTCTCAATTGAGAGATTTTCTTTTTGGCGCATACCCAAGGCGTTTCGGTCTCTTTTTGAATTGAAATCTAATGTCTAAGACATGCATGTGAACGCTATGTCTATATGTATATACTCTAATGTAATTGCCTAAAGCACATACCCATAAGACAATGTATATGCCTAAACATCGCTAATGTATACTTCATCTCCCTCAAAACGGCTGGGGAAAAGAAGCCCGTTTGATGCTTTAAAAGTTATTTTTAAAATCTCCCTCAACAACGGCTGGGGAAAAGAAGCCCGTTTGACGCTTTTTTTGATATTTTTAAAATCTCCCTCAATGGCTAGGGAAAAGAAGCCCGTTTGACGCTTTAAATGTTATTTTTAAAATCTCCCTCACGGCTGGGAAAAAGAAGCCCTGTTTTATGGTTTACATAATGCTTTGTGTAATGCATAATGATTTGCATTTAATGAGCTACATATACATGTTATCCTGCTAGATGGAGCCTCTCAATCTTGAAGAGAGAATAGCATGTCCATGCATGCGATGTAAGTACCAAATCTTTCGAAAACGAAGGATTTGCAACCAGCATATTCATGACGCTGGCATATTTCCAATGGAGCGCTTACAAAATTTACGGTTTCAATCGTATAACCAAGCAAGTGTGCTGCTGCATCTTGATAACATTGCGCCTATGAATTCTCATCCCCAACAAAGGATGAGAATATCGAAGGAGGGAGTGACAGATGGAGCTCAATTAACAGCACCCGAGGGAATGGAAGAAGGTCCAATGGAGGAAATGTTGGATGCCTTTATCGAGCAACAAGAAGTTCTCTTCGAGGAGCATGAACATAAAGATCATCAACCACGACATTCTCAACGGTCAAATTATGAACCAGAGGAAGAGGCCATGCGTAAACTTGCACGCCTTCCACTATACAATGGTGCCAAGATATCTGTATTGCGTGCATCTCTTACGATGCTAAATTTACAGTCAATTTTTGGATGGTCTAATACAAGTGTCACTGAACTCTTCAAGTAAGGGATTTTTGAAGATTACACCTAATGTTGAAATGATAAATTTTCAACTTGTATTTGACTAAATCTTATTAGTAACGATCAGATATTGCCATTCTTGCAGGCTTTTGAAAGACTAGATATTACCATATGGCAACGAGATGCCTCCATCTCTCGTGCAGATGCCAAGAAGTTATTGAAATCCATAGGCATGGATTACAATAATATTCATGCTTGTCGCATTGATTGTTGCCTCTTCCGCCATGAATATGAGCATTTGCAAGAATGTCCCCATTGTGGCTCTAACAGATACAGATACAGAGAAGATGTTCAGGGGGAAGCTGTCCCGGTAAAGGTTCTTAGGCACTTTCCAATCATCCCAAGAATAAAAAGCATGTTCAGGTGCAAATCTATAGCAAGCTTGATGACATGGCATGCCACAACTCGATCCACAGATAAAGTGATGCGTGTGCCAGCTGATTCACCCGCATGGAGACACATTGAAGAGAAATGGCCGGTTTTTAGGGAAGATCCTCGTAACCTCCGTCTTGGCCTAGCAATGGATGGTGTAAACCCTTTTGGTTTAAGGAGCTCTTCATGGAGCACATGGCCTGTTTGCCTTGTGAATTATAATCTTCCGTCATGGTTAGCAATAAAGAAAGGTCATTTGTTGCTCTCATTAATAGTTCTAGGAAAGTACAAGGTGAAGAACATGGATGTATATTTGGCACCACTTATTGATGAGTTATGCACCTTGTGGAATGGAATTGAAGTGAAGGACATGTCAAAGCAGCAAAGTGGCCAAAGACTTGCAAAACTGTGCAAGGTATTCTCATGTGGACAATGCATGATTGGCCTGGCTATGGAGAATGCTCAGGTTTGTCTATATCAGGTTATAATGTATGTGGTCCTCGACTTGATTCAAGATACTCAAAAGCATTACGAAAGAATGTCTACCAAGGACATGTTAGGTATCTTCCAAAAAATCATGAATTACGGGATGGTAATCTAGGAAGACCTCCTCCAAGTGCACTGAAGGCAAGCGATTGGAAGATCAAATGGAAGGAATGTGGCAACTTGGCATGTCCTGGGATGAAGAGGCTCTCTATCTTTCACCAACTCCCCTATTGGGGTGATCTCCTTATAAACCATTTGCTTGATCCGATGCATATTTTCAAGAATGTAGCTGACATTCTGTGGAAGACCATGACAGGAAAAAAGGAGACTAAAGACCAAAGGGATGACTTAGAAGAGATAGGTTGCATGCAAGAGTTGTGGGCTTGCACTAGACCCAATGGAAAGGTGCTACTTCCAAGAGCCCCATGGGTTTTTAGTAAGATGGAGGAACAACAAGTGAAGAGGACAATTTCAGAGTTTCGGACTCCTACAGGTTGTATGCATTGCTTGAAAAGTGCATTTACAAAGGATGATGATCTTAGTGGTCTCAAGAGTCATGATTGGCACAAGTTTCTACAATTTGTGCTCCCCATAGCAATAAAAGATTGCCTCACTGAAGACATTCGAGCTACTATCTATAAGATTAGCACATTGGTGCGTTGGATTTCTTCAAAAAAGATAAAGAGAGACACTTTGGAGACAGTGCGTTTAAACTCCATAGAGGCACTCTACATGGTAGAGAAGTTTTTCCCTACAAGTTTATTAACAATCTAGATGCATCTGCTAGTTCATGTTGTAGATGAGGTTGCAGTTGCTAAAACAGTCCATTCAAGATGGATGTTCTTTTTGGAGAGGTTTATGAAGACATTAAAGGGATTTGTTCACCAAATGGCTCACCCCCCCGGAGGGTAGTATGTCAGAAGGGTGGCTGATACAAGAGTCCCTTGTTTACATCACTGAATATTTAAGTTCTTCAGATCCAAAGATACCTCGACTATGGTCTCAAGAGTCTAACAGGCGAGTCATTGGTGAGGAACCTCAAGGGCCAAGGCATTAAGAGAAAGATGGATAACAATTTGAGAAAAAAAATCAACAAATTTTGCATCTTGAACTCTCATGTAATGGAGAAGTGGATTGAGACATATGAAGCTCTCAAGCGACAGCGCGTACAAGATCGTTTAAGTTTCAGAAGGAATCGCACTACAAGAAATCTCCCATATCCAGAGGGTATGCAAGCTCTTCCAGACTTTCCCACAGGTAGATGGCTAGAAGCTACAATTTTAGAAGCCAAACATGCTGGTTTAACTATAACAGAGGAGGAGGAGGAGCTTACAAAAGGATGCGATTGGCATGTAAGTGTTTAAGTTCTACATGTCTCTCTTTTTTTTCTCTACATGTCTCAGTTTTTGTTTGTCCATCAACAATCTTTATGTGCTATTTGTAGTATCACAAATATGGGGCGTTTTGGTCACATGGACGCCATTTTCGAGTAGAACGAATAGACCAAAGAAGAGCAACCTTTGATTATGGTGTCACAGCACAGTTTCTTCAAGAAAGTCGTGCAAGTGCAAGTGATGATAACACAATTACTGGAATGCTTGATTACTTTGGAACCATTCAAGACATATTAAAGGTTGGCTTCAGAAGTTTTGAGTTGTTTATCTTTGATGTGAAGTGGTTCAAGGTAATCACAAATGGGCCACATGCAACTGTATGTAGAGACAAGAGTGGCCTCATCCAAGTGGACTCCACAAAGGTATGGACCGATCAGTAAGATACTTTTGTGCACCCAGAGCATTGTGAGCAGGTTGTCTTTAAAGCGGATCCAAAAGATCCACGCTGGCTATTTGTGGTTTAAGTCGCCCCCCACAGTAATCAAATTTTTGAAGAATTAGAGCTACAACAGGGTGATGTGGATTCACAGGGTGGTGGGGAGCAGCAAGAACAAGCCGATATCAACAATGAAGAGGAGCAAGCAAATGAAGAGGAGTAACTAGAGCAAGATCCAAATGAAGAGGTGCAAACCAATGAAGCTAGAAAACCTGTTGAGGAAGAAGACATAGATGATGAGGACATCCTTCATCAAGGGACTTTTAATGATGAGGATGCTGAAATGTACATAGACATAGATCTCTTTGGGGCTACTGATCTTAATGAGGATGATAGAATAGATAATGATTTTTAAAATGATGTATCTTAATGATTATGCAAATAGTTATGACATACTATAATGATTTTATGACATTGAAGGTGCAAAGTGATATGGTTTACCATTGTTGTTTAGGGAAGTTAATGTTTGTCATATGGTCCATTGTTTACCATTGTTAATGTTTACCGTCATAATCACTAGTGCAGGTGCAAAGTGATATGGTTTACCATTGTTGTTTATCATTTTTTAATATTTGTCATATGGTTCTTTCATTGTTTACCATGTAATTTTCATTTCGCACAAGTTTGTCATATGGTTTTTTGTCCAACAGGCCATGGGTGATGACTCACTGCCACTCGACTACAGTCCTGATTTCTCATTTAGCCCTACACCGCAGGGCATAAGTCCCTAGCAGTTATATGGTTTTTTCTCGTCCATGACTCCAGAGCAGAGAGCCATGGCTCAAACTTATTGGGGTTCTAGAGCAGGGACATCTGCCTCTCCATCTGGCTTCACGACGGCAGTTCCCACCCGTAGGTACGACAACAGCTCCCACACCTCATACCACACAGCCTTCCACTCCTCTTACAGCTCGATCTACCACCTCTTCACATAGACGTCGCTCACGTAGTAGGTCTTCAGGGGGAGGTTGTTGTGGTGGTAGTGCCACAGATGCTGTGACACCACCACCACGTGAGCGTCGTCCTTCGCTCTCATCTATTGATAGCACACCCATAGGTTCACCTTCCACTCCCTGGGGTACACATGACCATGACAACAGCAAGATATACACAATTAGGGATGGGGAACCTATAATGAATAGTGCAGGGAAGGCAATGAAGACACGAATTCGACGCTGACGTCGCTCTACTGAATCAGGAAATTATAGATCCTCAAAGTGACAAGCGAGTCTCACTCTACTTTCTCGGGTTGTTGTAGCAGAGTTGATGAGATTTTTGAAGGCAAAGGCGATCATATCCTGACTTTGGGAGAGTCCAGGAATGCTAGATAGATTTGGGGTATCCATCTAAAAATCCAATTCAATTTATGAGTTTTTCAATTTATGAAGTTCATTTCAAACATAATCTTAACAAGTGAAAACATTAGTTCCGAGATTTCCTTTGAAATTTTAGACAATTTTTGTAGCTTTTTTTTAAGTTTACAACAATGCTTTGATACCAATTGTGAGATCCCTCTGCCCCCTCCGTGCACCGGATTCTCGGTTGCTAGCAACAGAAGTAGCTTCCTCTTGCGCGGGGCAGGGTTTCCCACTCAGGGCCTCGCCCTCGAATGTCCGGACATGAGACTAATTTGGTGGCCATTCCGAAACCAAAATTGGAAAAATTTCCCTTGCCCGAAAAACGGGGACAATTCCACCTTTTTGATTTTCTTAACGAATTTTTTAACGGGGTCAATTCCACCTTTTTGATTTTCTTAACGAATTTTTTAACGGGGTCAAGAGACAACTATCCTTCACCTGATTAAACCAAATAGAAGGAAAACTATCACTGACTTAATTTGAAGAAATCAATGCTTTTTTCCTAACCTAAATCAGGCACAATCGTTGATCTAATCATTTGAGAAAATCAATGCTTTTTTCCTAATCGAAGTCAAGCACAGCCATGGATCTACACATTTGAGAAATTCTTCAGGTTTTAATTTAACTACTCGAATTCTAAGGGTATTCCTATTATTTCAGTCTAATTATTAAAACTCCACTCATTCCAACCTAACCCCATCCGGCCCATGGGATAGCCACCACCCAACCACTAGAATCGGTAGAACCAGACAATTACTCACCCACCCATAATTGAATGTCTTTCTTAACTTTTGCTTTCAAATACAAATACGCACACACTCCTCTTTAAAACTTTAACATATAAAATAATCCATTGACAAAGTTATTGGTAACAGATGTCATAACTCAAAAATTCCATCCAGTCCCTTGTTTCTCAAAAAACAGTATCACTTTAGACTCTCTATTGATGGTTTTCTTGATTTTTATGTTTTGCAAATGATTGAATTAAATTCAAATGCTATGTCTTTGATGAAAAGGCCACCCCCTTCTCTTCTTTACATTCCAACCTTTCTTAATCTTAGAAAGATTAACTAAGTGATTAATTAAACTCTTCTTATTCTTTACTCTCTTGAATTTAAAAAATTGTGTAGATTAGAGTTCTAATATTCTAATTGGGTTAATTAAATTAAGTGAAGAAAGATAAAAATGAGAAATGGTTAGCCATACAAAGGAGGTTATGGCAAAATTTTCCAGAATATGCAAAATTCACCTATAAATATGCAAGATATCACTAATATTAATTATTAAATTTGATTTCTATGCATAGAAAGATGCATAAAGAAATTTTTTTTATAACAAAAGTGTTATTCTTATTAGATTTGATTTCTATGAATAGAAAGATGCATAAAGGAAATTTTTTTATTATAAAAGTGTTATTCTTATTAAAATTGATTTCTATCCATAGAAAGATGCATAAAAGATTTTTTTTATTATAAAAGTGTTATTCTTATTAAATTTGATTTCTATGCATAGAAAGATGCATAAAGGAATCTTTTTATTACAAAAGTGTTATTCTTATTAAATTTGATTTCTATGCATAGAAAGATGCATAAAGAAATTTTTTTATTACAAAAGTGTTATTATTATTAAATTTGATTTTTATAAATAGAAAGATACATAAAGGAATGTTTTTTATTACAAAAGTGTCATTCTTATTAAATTTGATTTTTATGCATAGAAAGATGCATAAATTTTTTTTAAAATTATAAAAGCGTTATTCTAATAAAAATTAATTTTTATGCATAAATAGATGCATAAAGAAATTCATTTTATTTTAAAAGTGTTATTCCTATCAAATTTGATTTTATGCATAAATAGATGCATAAAAGGATTTTTTTAAATATAAAAGTGTTATTCCCATTGAAGTTGATTTTTATGCATAATTAGATGCATAAAGAATTTTTATATCAAAATTAGAATTCTCTTAAATTCTATGTTTAAATTCTATGAGTATTTGATAAATGAATAATTAAATACTCTAAGAGAGAAATTCCTTTCGTTTTATATTCACACGGATTATAAAAAGAAAAATCACGAAATCTTTCAAGATCAAAATATTCAAATAAATGATTAATTTATTCTTCATTGAAATTTGTAACTAATTTAGAAATGAGTTAAGTGAATATTCAAAGAAAGAAATTCGGTAAAATAGTAATTGAATTACTAAACCTTTTTGTGAACGATAGTTCAGGAGAAATCTTATCCGACTCGAACCTTGAATCAGACTATGACCAACATCAAACTCTTTCGTCAGTTTCGAGGAAAGAAGGTGTGACCAGTTTAGAAAAATAAACTCAAAACTCCCGTCAAATGTGAAACTAAGTTGTTTGAGACCCTTCGAATTGATCTATGGATCAAGGTTATAGAATTCTAGGAATTATGGTATGAAATTCAGAATTTCAATCAAGAAGTTTGGGGATCTGATTCAAGAAATACTCCTTGTATTCAAAAGAAAATCAAACTGAAAACTTGCATAGAAACATTGTTTTCTTAAAGGATTATTGTCTTACGCCAGAATGCTAGAGGGAGCATTTGGTATATGTTTTTCTAAGGGAAGTTCGATTGCAACATCTAGTGGGGAGTGTTTAAAGGATGGCTCACGCGGCAAAGCCTGCCTAGGTCTTGACCAGCCTCGGTATGGTTGAAAAATGGTGCGCTTCCGGTACGATGGGCGAGGGGGCTGACAAAGCGGTCCCTAAGTGAAGTGCCAGGACACCTAAGAAGGATCTTGGAGGGTTATGTGACTAGGAGATGCACGGGGTCGCGGTGCCTATGACACCCATGCGTATGTCATGGAAGATATGTATGATGGACGAAATGATTATTGTAATCAGTTACTAGATCTCGTTTGCTGACCAGTTGGTCTCAATGAAGAGTCTAGAGTGATACTGTTTTTTTTTAAGAAACAAGGGACTGGATGAAATTTTTTTTAGAAACAAGGGACTGGATGGATTTTTTGAGTTATGACATCTGTAACCAATAACTCTTTGTCGATGGATTATTTTATATGTTAAAGCTTTAAAGAGGAGTGTGTGCGTATCTGCATTCGAAAGCAAAAGTTAAGAAAGGCATTCAATTATGGTGGGTGGGTGGGTGAGTAATTGTCTGGTTCTACCGATTCCAGTGGGGCTGGGTGGTGGCTAAATCCCATGGGCCGGATGGGGTTAGGCTGGAATCAGTGGAGTTCTAATATGCTTAGAATTTGAGTAGTTAAATAAAAACCTAAAGAATTTCTCAAATGAGTAGATCAATGGTTGTGCCTGACTTCGGTTAGGAAAAAAGTGTTGATTTTCTCAAATGATTAGATTAAGGGTTGTGCCGGATTTTGGTTAGGAAAAAAGCGTTGATTTCTTCAATCTAAGTCAGTGATAGTTTTCCTTCTATCTGCTTTAATCAGGTGAAGGATAGTTTAGTCTCTTGACCCCGTTAGAAAATTCGTTAAGAAAATAAAAAAGGTGGAATCGTCCCCGTTTTTCGAGCAAGGGAAATTTTCCCGGTTTCGGTTTCGGAATGACCACCAGAATAGTCTCGTGTCCGGACATTCGAGGGCAAGGCCTCGAGTGGGAAACCTGCCCCGCGTAAGAGGAAGCTACTTTTGTTGTTGCTAGTGAACGGGAATCCAGTGCACGGAGGGGACAGAGGGGTCTCACAGGACTAGTCTGTTGTCTGCACATCCATGGACAAGGCCCTGAGTGTGGATCCCTACCCCGCGCGAGAGGCTGACGCTACTTCCATCGGCCAGCGTCCTCAAAGGGGGCACTGCGGAGGGGGCGGGGGTCTCACAGCTATGGTAATAGAGCTTTGTTGAAAGCTAATAAGGAGAAATGAATTCTTATCAAAAATTTGTAGTAAAAACTCCTAAAGAGTATTTATATATTGTATTTTCATTCCTTAAGCTTCATTAAGGAAGAATTTTAATTAAAGAATTTGGTGCCCATCTCCTTTTGTGGGCCAAGGAAGCTAGGGTCCCAGAATTCAAAGACAGACTCCTTCGTATCAGTCCAAGGTCCCCCGCGCCAAAATCAGGGCAACCCCACAAGAGTGCCAGCTCAACCTACAGCCTCCATATTCAAAGCAGTCTCCGAACTCCCTCCCAGAATTGGCATAACGAAAGAGAGAGAGTTCCACCTCAGACTGCACAGGCAGCTAGAGCTGTCACTATAGCTGATGAAGTGGAGGAAGAAAAAGGACAGATCTATGCAGCAATAGAGCATCAGTGGAATAACCATCAACTTTCAGTCCTCCAGACTCTAATAGAGTACCAGGGTAAGCAATTCAAGCTTTTGATTGATTCAGGCAGTACTCATTCTTTTATTTCCCCACCAGGATGTTTGCATAAATTAGTCCTAAATCAAAAATCAAGGAAACCCATGCAAGTGGAATTGGCCAGTGGAAAGATTCTTTTCACACACCTTGAGACAGACCTTATTCAGTTTATCCTAGATGGGAACGTAACAAAGTGCCAATTCAGAGTCCTACCCTTGGGAGTCTATGATGGAATCCTTGGAATGGATTGGCTCCATAAGAATCAAGCTGATATTCATTGTCACAAAGGAACCATCTCTTTCCTTGACCTTCACGGGAATAAAGTTCAAGGAACTGGAATTTCCGGATCCCTAGTGCTACAATTAGTCAAGGCTTCCAGATTATTAAAAGGGCTCAGAAAGAGGCAAGCTGTTTATTTCGTTAAGATGAATCTAGTAACCATAAAATGCAAGGCTAAAGAACCAGAGTAGTTAAGTGAGTATGCAGATGTGTTCTCTTAAGAGCTAACTGAGATGCCTCCGTCTCATCACGAAGTAGATCATGAGATCGAGTTAACCCCCAGAGCTCAGCCACCAGTGGTTTAGCGTGCATACAAAATGCCAGCCCCTAAAGCTATAGAACTTAAGGAGAAGTTAAGACAACTGGTAGAGCAGGGATTCGTCAGATCCAGTGTCTCACCTTGGGGTGCGCCCATTCTCTTTTTCAAAAGAAGAAAAATGGAACGTTAAGACTCTATATTACTACAGAGGATTGAATCAATTAACATTTAAGAATAAGTATCCTATTCCTAGGATTGATGAACTTTTGGATCGGTTAAGTGGGACCCAAATGTTCACAAAGATAGATCTCAAATCCGGGTACTACCAGATCAGAATCAAGGAGCAAGACATCCCAAAGACGACATTCAATACTCGCTATGGGCATTATGAGTTTACAGTCATGCCATTTGGATTGACTAATGCCCCGACAATATTTAATCATCTTATGCTGGATATTCTTAGAGAATACTTGGATGATTTTGTTCTTGTCTTCTTTGATGATATCTTGGTATACTCAAAGAATGCTGCTGCAGATCATGAAGATCATGTGTGCAAGGTCCTGGAAATCCTAAGGAAACACCAACTCTTTGCAAAAAAGAGCAAGTGTTCTTTCTCTGTTGACCAGGTGGAATACTTGGGATTCATAGTATCAAAGGATAAGATTTCTCCTGACCCCGCAAAGATCCAAGCAGTCGTAGAATGACCCCGCAAAGATCCAAGCAGTCGTAGAATGGCCAAAACCCAAGAGAGAAGGAAGTTAGAGAATTCCTAGGATTAACTGGATGGTAAAGGATCTTTATACCTAGGTATGCTCAGATAGCATCCCCTTTAACTAACCTTCTCAAGAAGAGTACACTTTTTTAGTGGACTGCAATGTGTGAGAGTGCCTTTGATAAGCTGAAGACTGCCTTAGTAACCAACCCTATCCTTAAGTTACCAGATTTTACCAAACCCTTTGAGGTAGTTAGTGATGCGAGTGGGTTTGCCTTAGGTGGTGCTCTTATGCCGGAAGGTCATGCAGTGGCCTACGAATCCAGAAAACTCAGAGTGACATGAGAGAAATTATGTCATCCAAGACTTGGAGTTACTCTCATTATTAGTGTACGCTCTGAAGTTGTGGGGACATTATCTTTTGGGACAAAGGTTCACCTTGATGATAGATCATCAAAGTTTGAACAGGATCTTCACACAAAGGGATCTCAACATGCATCAAAGGAGATGGATACAAACCCTGTAAGAATTCGATTTTGAAATTAAGTATCAATCGAGGAAAGAAAATGTGGTTGTAGATGCGCTCAGCAGAAAGCCTCCTTGCTTGAAATTACAGTGGTGTCAAATCCATTGAACAGTGAAGCAAAGGAGAAAATCATGCAGGACAAATTCTTTACCCGTATTGCTACCCTTCTAATGTAGGAAAGCAAGAATCCTCAAGAAATGAGTCGAGTTCTTGGGTACAAATTGGATGAAGGATGCATGTATTATAATAATCGGCTATGTATCCCCAATGATGAGGGAATAAAGGAAACAATTATGAGAGAATCCCATGATAGCCTGATAGCTGGACATCCAGGGTTTATAAAAACCTATATGTCTGTGAAGAAAAGCTTCCTCTGGCTAGGACTTAAAAAGGATGTACTTGATCATGTACGGAAATGTTTAATGTGTCAGAGAGTCAAGATGGCAGGGAAACTGCAGCCTACATTCCATAGATGAAGTGGGAATGTATGAGTATGGACTTTGTCACTGGATTATCTTCAGTGCAATCAGGTTACAACTCCATTTTTGTGGTAGTTGATAGGCTAACCAAAGTTGCCCATCTGATTCCAGTGATGACAGAAACATACACTAAAGTGGACGTTGCTAGAGTTTTCCTTAAAGAAGATCTTCAAATTGCATGGCTTACCCAAGAGGATAGTAAGTGACAGAGATCCCAAATTCACATCGAAATTCTGGACGGCATTCTTCAAAGCACTAGGAACTTTCTTGGATCTCAGCACAGCCTATCACCCCAAAACAGATGGCCAGACTCAAAGAGTGAATCAGGTAATAGAAGATATCCTTCGGTCATGCTACGGCAAGGAACCCAAGAAGTGGCTAAGCCATTTGCATATGGTTGAATTTGCTTACAACGCTTCTTATCATCGAAGCACTGTGATGAGTCCTTTCAAAGCTTTGTATGGACAAGATTGCCTTACACTGTTGACTTGGTCCGACCCATTGATCACAGTCGAGATGTCCAGACAAATGCTTGATGACATGGACCAGTAAATGCAATCTATTCGTAAAGATATAAAGGCAGCCCAAGATAGGTAAAAGCAGTACGCAGATAACAAGATATCTGAGAGAGAGTTTGAAGAATCAGATATGGTCTTCATTCAAGTACGACCAAAAAGAAGTTCCTTATCCATAGGGAAGTACAAGAAGTACCCATTGATCAGAGTCGAGCTGTCCAGACAAATGCTTGATGACATGGACCAGTAAATGCAATCTATTCGTAAAGATATAAAGGCAGCCCAAGATAGGTAAAAGCAGTATGCAGATAACAAGATATCTGAGAGAGAGTTTAAAGAATCAGATATGGTCTTCATTCAAGTACGACCAAAAAGAAGTTCCTTATCCATAGGGAAGTATAAGAAGCTCTCTCCTCCCAGATACTGTGGACCGTATGCTGTTATAAAGAAAGTGGGCGATCTAGCTTATAAACTTCTTTTGCCTCCCCATCTTATGGTACATAATGTATTCCATGTCAGTTTACTTAAGAAATATGTACCCAGCCCGAGTCACATGCTTGATGATTGAATAATTGATCTCTCCGACTCAAGGCGAGACGGTACTCCCATATGAGGAAATCCTTGATGTTCAGGAGAAGATTCTCAGGGAGCAGAGTCCTCAGAGAATTTTTAGGAAAGTGGATATTCTTCCCTCTAGAAGATGCCACCTGGGAGAAAGAAGAAGAATTGGTGAAAGATTACCCGCACTTTGCGAGATGAGGACATCTCGCGTTTTTCAAGTGGGAGAGGATGTAAGATTCCTCCTCAGCCTAAATAATGAATAAGCTTTACTTCAATCCCCTGTAATCATTCCCTATTTCTAAATACAAAAAAATATTATTTTTCCTTATTTTTTTTAGAGAGATAAAAAATTCTAGAGAGAGGTAATTCAATATTGAGATATTTTTGGATAAACAAATTCTCCTAATATCAAAAATATGTTTTCTTGAAACAGAAGTTCAAAATAAATTCTCCAAGGTGCATTAGGAATCAATTAAAAATGATCTAAAAGACCTTAGTCTAAGGGTGAAGATTATCTGAAATTTTTGGATTATGGTCCAATTAAGGTTCCTTTGGGCCAATAAGATTAATCCAAGTACTGAGATGAGATAAATCTAATGAATAAAAGAAAATACCCAAAAATGAGTAAGTGCTCACATAAGATGAAGAGTTGACTGGGTACAAGGTTTATTAGTTAAAAACTATGAGATATTACTAAAAAAATGAGATATTTTAGAATAATGATACATTTTTGACACCTTGGTAAGGAGGGGGGAGACTTTGAGGTAGGCACCTATTTCACACATGTGGAGGTGTTTTTAATTCAAAAATATTAAGATATTTTTATCTCTCCTCTCTCCTGAATCAAACTAGATCAAAATGGGAGCTAAACTAGTCCAAATCTTGTCCAAATTCAGCCAAACTGAATCTAGAAAATTATAGAACTTAGTTGGACTCAATTAGTGACCTCCCTCACCTATAAATAGACCCTCATTTTTTTGTATGCTCATCTGTACTAGACCATGCCAGTATTACATTAAAATAAGTATATTTTCTATTATCCCTTAAAAATCCTCTACATTTTGGAGAGATTGGAGCTTCTTTCTCTCTTCAACCTTCCTTGGAGCTTTGCTCTCAACACACTAACCAATTGATTGGTTGGGGGCTTCTTCTAAGAAAGAGAAGCAAGAAAAAGAAGAGGTAAGATGCAATTTCATGGTTTTTTTATTTAATATTCTAAATGTTTTCACTTCTCAACCCTTCTCAAGCTTGAGAAGTATTCAAATGAATGGTTTTTCAATGCAAATAAAGCTTTCTAAAGAATTCTAATAATTAATCACAAAAAAGTTTACATTTATGCTTAATTAGGATGTTTTTTAAGTATATCTCTCTCTCCCCAAAGAATGGCCATTCCTATGACCAATTCTCTATTCAAATGATGCTTCTCATGGAGCAATTCTTAATTCTAAAATCAAACTCTATGCTAGTTAAGCTAGAGGCTAAAGAAATGGCTTTTTAATGCTTTTATGTTACATAAATTATGATGAACTTATGATTTAGATCCACAAATTGGATTTAGATCTATTGATAGTTAATCTATCATAATTGTATTACTAAGTTTTATTCTTTTCAAAATTATTAAAAATTATTAGTAATAGCGGTAGAGCTATGGCAAAATTTTGAGAAATTAATACATAAGTCATTTTTATGCATAATGTGAAAAGAGGACTTCCTACCATATTCTAGGATTAGTTATCCTATGTTAAAAGAATAATTCTCATCATATCCATAGAAAATTAATTTTTGATGTTTATGCATAAATAGTTAATTAGAGAAAAAGATGAATTTTTAGTAATTTTATTTTTATGATAAAAGAGGAATTCCCATGATAATGGAGATCCATGTATTTTCAATGGAGAAAGAGAAAAATAGGTATATTAAGATAATGAATATTTTTATTTAATTTTTAAGAGAAGTTTTAGTTAAAATTATATTCTGCATGAATAAATTTAAATAATGAAAGAAGAATTCCCATCATATTTGGAATTCAATCATTTAATTGGTAAAAGTGGAATTCTTGTCATATTTAAATTAATGGATATTTTTATTTAATCTTTAAGAGAAATTTTAGTTAAAATTATTTTATGCATGAATAAATTTAAATGATGAAAGAGGAATTTTCATCATATTTGGAATTCAATAATTTAAATAAAAAAAGAGGAATTCTTGGTATATTTGGAGTAATGCATATTTTTATTTAATTTGAGAAATTTTAGATAAATTTATTTTATGATAAAATAGGAATTCCCATGACAATTGGAACCTAATCATTAAATGAGGAAAAGAGGAATTTTAAGCTTATTTAAAAAATAGATAATTATATTTAATTAAAAGAAGAATTTTTATGATATTTAAGTAGATAAAGATTTGAATTAATTTTTAATGTGACAAAAGAGAAATTTTCACCATAATTTCACCTAGGGAATTAAGGTTGAAAAATTAAATGGTAGAAAGAATATCTTTAAATAATTTGTGTGGTTAAATCACCAAATTGGTATTTTTCCAAAAATAGATTAAATGAAAGAAGAGTATTTTCATTAAAACTCAATATTCTCTAACTCTATTTAATTATTGTTGATTTTTTTAGTAAATTTTAATATTTACTAATAAAATGTTATTTTTTGTTGATTTGTGTTGATGAATTGCACGTGGATCATCGATATGGTGATTGTAATGTGTGTGACTACAATTCAATGGACGAATCGACGTTGCGGGGGAATACCGTGAGTTAATGCTATTTTTCTCTATTTTTTTATGGTTTAAATCAAGCATTAATGGAATTTTTTACAAAAATACCATAAATTTTATGGTGGATATTTTTGTAGAATGGATTCCCTAAATTTCTAGAATTTTTAGAAATTTTTTCCTAATTTTTTAGGAATTTTTTGAGCATTTTTATGATTAAAAATGTATTTTTATACATTTTTGCAGGTTTTTTCCGCAGGAATGCGATCAAATTTCTGTCAATTTCTACTGAAATTCAGTAGGGGACAGCGTGTTGATGCATGAAATACTCTCCCGTGTGCGTGGGATTCTCTCCGCCTCTCAAATCTAAGTTTTCTTTCTCCTTTCCGGGTGAAAAATCTCTTTAAAATGATTTTTTATGATTAAGATATGTTAATTAAAAAGTTAATCAAAGGATTAAGTAAATCTATAATTAACAGAGAAGGGAGGAGGAAAGAGAATGGAAGGAAGAAGAGGGAGAGGAAAGAAGGGAGAAGAAGGAGAGGAGGGAGTTTCTCTCCCTCCCTCTCAGTTTTTCTGCGCAGAGGCGGGGGGGGCTGCGCGTTGCAGTCGGGCGAAAAAAAACGCCCCCCCTTAGAAAAAATCAAAATGGATATAAGCTAATTAAAGCTTACTTTTTTCATTTTTTTTTCATTCAAAAAAATGAGTTTTTTATTTCAAAAAAAGGAAGATTTTGAATTTATTTCAAAAAAAGCTTAGAAAATGCCTGAAAATTTCAAAAAAATTGGAATTTGAGATAAAAAAATATCTGAAAAATTCCTGAAAATTTCTTAATGAAAATTTTTGGCTTTTCATCTTCTGGAAAACCTTTGGCTTTCCGTTTTCCCGAAACCTTTTGGCTTTCCGAATTCCGGAAAAACTTTCGACCTTCCGTATTCCGGAAACCTTTGACCTTTCACATTCCTTTTTTTTTTTGTCTTTTCATTTTCCCAAAACTTTCGGCTTTCCGTATTCCGAGAAAACCGTTGGAATTCCAAAAGTTTTTGACTGTTCGTATTCTAAATGCATTCGAGGTAATTTAAAAATTTCAAAAAATTCTTGAAAATTAGTGAAAAATTAGACAAAGGTTATTTTAAATTTCGAAAAATGTGGGGTTGGTGTCTGGCACGTGGTGTGTCCATTCGGGCGCCCGTGACCATTCAAATTCCTTTTAAATTATATTTTTTGACCCAAAAAATTAAAAAAATCTATTAAAATTGAAAATTTTCATTGGATTTGAGAATTGTCGGGCGGAATTATAAATTTCGTGAACGATGGGATTCTCAGGAAAAATTAGGAATATTCTGAAATTATTTTTAGAAATCCTAAAAATTGGTATTTTTAAAATATCAATGGTATTTTGGCAAATTAAATTGTTAAAAATTTTCAGAACAAATATAGGTTTGGAATGCCATAAGATAGGTTTGGTGGACTTCAAAATTATTATACTTTGAGGCCCTGTAAAATTAGAAAAAATTTAGAAAAAATCATGATAATTCTTTTTCTCGAGAATTTAATATTTTTGAGGATTATTTAATGTTGAAGTACGTTTTCTCGTGCTGACATTAGATAGATGCGGGTTATTCGCATATTATTATAATTATACCTCGTATTAATGGATATTTATGTTTGGATTAATTCTAAACGATGTATTCATGATTTTTTACCATTGTTTAGCCATTCTTTTTGGACATGTTTCTTAATTTCTTTTGATGGCTATAATTTGCGTTCAAAGTGTGTTTCACCTTTGACACTTTTCCATGATAATTTATTTTGCACTTATTTAAGTGTGATTTGTGCTTAATTTCTTAAGCCTCTATCATGGTTTAGTTGATCGGTTTGTTTTGGTGGATTTTTATTGGATGTTTTCCAAGTTTTATATGGACTCATCAGGTTCTGCCTAGATCACTTGTGTCTAGGGGTTTTTTATTGAGTGTTACACACATGTGTTTCACTTTCTTACTTTTTTTTGGAGTTTTATTTGAACAACACAATGTTCATATACTCTGGATTGATGAGTTGGCCACCAATTTTAATGCTTCTTTTGGCATGATTTATGTCCATTAGATGGTATGCATTGATTTTTATGATCAACTATGGTTTATACGGATTTAAGGAGCTTCTATGCTTTTATCCATGGTAAGGATCTTTTGATCTTTTGATTAATTACATGTGCTTTGAAGGTAGCATTTGCCTTCGTTTTTGCATGTAATTTTGGAGTATATTTTTTTATACTCTTGTACATATTCCAACTCGGATACCTAGTTGCTTATATATCTAGGTGAGTTATTTTTCTACCCTAACTTTATTGTGTTTTGGGTAGTTATCATTAGAAAGGCGCCAATAATTCAATTTCTTTTCTAATGATGTACTCAGAAGAAGTTATTCCTTGATGTAGTCTCAAGTATATAGAGACAAGTTTTAGTATGTGAAAGTCTGGATAAGACCATCTTATTCCTTTTATATAGGATTTTATTCATATTTTCCTAGACGGCATACTAGGGAGTTTCAAATTGTTAAGGTATGTATGGGTGGTATCATGGTGGTATGGGACGCTAGTGATCCCTCACATATATTATCTTATGAGATAATTTGGGCTCAAGATTGTTGCTTTGCTTACATCACTTAGCATGTTGACCTCAACATTCAAAGACAATCTTATTTTCTAAATTCACTAGAAGTTATAGTGTGGGCATTCTTTAGATAAACTTCTTTTATCTATAGCCTGCATGTTATGATGAGGGTAATCTCATCGGCATTTTCATTTGTTGAAATCTCTTTCTTCAGATTTCAAACAAGTTTATCTTGTTGTGTTCGGATAAGGAAATTTGGATTCTTCCTTTGTTGGCATTTCTTTCTCTAGTTCCGTACTTTAGGTGATTTACACAATCAACCTGATAGGTTTACGGATGGATATATGTGACTCATCGGAGACATTGATGACTCTCTATGTTGATATGGGTAACTCGAGACGTCGATTATTCCATATGCAGATGTGGGTATATCGGGGCACCGATGAATCCTTGGTTTCTGCTGTTATAATGCCATGCTTTCCTACTTTATTCCGAAAGGTTTACAACGAGGAAGTTACTTTGAATGTGAATTACTCTGATCATCCGCAGTCTGATGGGCAAACAGAGTGTATGAATCAGATTATAGTGTATATGCTTCGTGCATATGTTTCTAGAAAATCATCATATTGGAAAAATATCTTCCAATGATGGAATTTGCCTATAACAGTTTTAAATTTACGGCTATTATTTTAGTCCGTGCATACTTATGTATGGGTATTAACCTAGGACACCTATTGATGTCAGTCTTAAGGACATCGAGCTTGATGCATCGAGGGATTTCTTGCGAGATATGTAGGAAATGCTGACCGAAGCTCGGGATTCTATCAGGAGTGCTCATGATAGGGCACAATTTTATGCTAATAGGGGACGCTCATCTCGATCTTTTGAACTAGGAGTGTTGGTTTATTTTAATGTTCCAAAAGATTCTCAGACTTTGTCGATGGAAAAATGCTCGAATTTAACTCCTAGATATTGTGGTCCATTTCGAGTTATACATCGGATTGGCACTGTTGTGTTTGAACTTAAAACTACCTCCACATGTTAGAGTTCATCTAGTCTTTCATATATCGATAGATTGAAAGGGAAACTGGGAGGTGAGGATAACATAGTTACTCCTCAAGAACTCGTTGAAGTCAAAGAATTATCCTATGTTCCACATGAACTTGATAAGGTTCTTGAATTTAGGGAAAGGAAACTTTCTAGTTGACTAATCCCTGAGGTTAAAATTAGGTGGAAAGATAGGGAAACTAAGGATTCGACTTGGGAGTCGGTTGAAATTGTTCAGCGTAGTTCTCCTTCTTTTCATTGCAAGAGTGCAATGTTTTGAGAGAGGGGAAGTATGTTATATGTACATTATGTGTGCTATGTTATATACACATTATGTGTGCATATACTAGGAGGCTAACCCACATTAGGCTTGTGAGCATGGGAGCATGGGAACAAGCTCTAGTGGAGCATGGGTTAGGACTAACCTTAAGGGTTAAGGTTAGGGTCAGGCATCCAAGGGTCACACATGGGAAATGGAAAGTCAAGAGTCACTTGAGGGTCCTCCTATATAATAGGGGCATGGGGCACACTCAAGGGAGCTGGAGGGCTTGGAGACTTGGAGGCTTGTAGGCTTATGCTATGGTCTCTTGTGTAGAGGTTCATATCTACTCATCTACCATTTCACACTATAACTACATGCTATTGGATTGGAGTTATACCTCTTGATGGTATGGGACATCAAGGTAGAGGTATGATGTATTTCATTTATATTCATGTGTGCATCCCTTGGGCTCGGGGGTGGTTGGGTGGTTGAGTTTATGCCTGATTTATGCATGTTTATGCATAACAATTATCTAGAGAGATCTTAGGGTTTTAACACTTGGTGCTTAAGAGGCCATGGAAAATCCGGGCCTTCCCCATACCATCGTACCCAAACATGCTGTGATGGGAACCAAACTTTGCAAGCATGTGGGAGGAGCCCACCCCCATAGGCTTGCAAAGTTTGGTTACAATTGGAGCATCTTTGGATTCATAAATAGTACCCAATGCGGATTTTTCAAGTCTCTTGGTGCTTAAGAGGCCATGGAAAATCCGGGCCTTCCCCACACCATAGTACCCAAACATGCTCCGATGGGGACTAAACTTTGCAAGCATGTGGGCGTGGGCACCTCCCACATGCTTGCAAAGTTTGGTCAGGATCGGAGCATGTTCGGGTTAGTAATTAGCACCCAGTGCGGATTTTTCAAGTCTCTTGGTGCTTAAGAGGCCATGTAAAATCCAGGCCATCCCCATACCATCGTACCCAAACATGCTCTGATGGGAAGCAAACTTTACAAGCATGTGGGAAAGGCCCACCCCCACATGCTTGCAAAGTTTGGTCACAATCAGAGCATGTTTGGATTGTTAATTAGTGCCCAGTGCAGATTTTTCAAGTCTTTTGGTGCTTAAGAGGCCATGGAAAATCCGGGCCATCCCCATACCATCGTACCCAAACATGTCCCGATGGGGACCAAACTTTGCAAGCATGTGGGGGTGGGCCTCTCCTACATTCTTGCAAAGTTTGGTCATGATCGGAGCATGTTCGGGTTAGTAATTAGCACCACTGTTAGCGTCGCCGCAGTGCGGATTTTTCAAGTCTCTTGGTGCGTAAGAGGCCATGAAAAATCCAGGCCTTCCCCATACCATCATACCCACACATGCTCCGATGGAAACCAAACTTTCCAGGCATGTGGGAGGGGCCCACTCCCATATGTTTGAAAAGTTTGGTCACAATCGGAGCATGCTTGAATTGGTAATTAGCGCCCAGTGCGGATTTTTCAAGTCTCTTGGTGCTTAAGAGGCCATGGAAAATCCGGGCCTTCCCCTACCCAAACATGCTTCGATGGGGACCAAACTTTGCAAAAATGTGGGGGGAACCCACCCCCACATTCTTGCAAAGTTTGGTCACACAATCGGAGCATGTTTGGATTAGTAATTAGAGCCCAGTGTGGATTTTTCAAGTCTCTTGGTGCTTAAGAGGCCATGGAAAATGCGGGCCTTCCCCATACCATCGTACCCAAACATGCTCCCACGGGGACCAAACTTTGCAAGCATGTGGGGGGGACCCACCCCCATATGCTTGCAAAGTTTAGTCACAATCGGAGCATGTTTGTTCTAGTAATTAGCGCCCAGTGCAGATTTTTTAAGTCTCTTGGTGCTTAAGAGGCCATGGAAAATCCGGGCCTTCCTAATACCATCGTACCCAAACATGCTCTGATGGGGACCAAACTTTGCAAGCATGTGGAGATGGGCCCCTTCCACATTCTTGCAAACTTTGGTCATGATCGGAGCATGTTTGAGTTAGTAATTAGCACCCAGTGCGGATTTTTCAAGTCTCTTGGTGCTTTAGAGGCCATGGAAAATCCGGTTCTTCCCCATACCATCGTACCCAAACATGCTCCAATGGGGACCAAACTTTTCAAGCATGTGTGGAGGGGGGCCCACCCCCACATGCTTGCAAAGTTTGGTCATGAGATCGGAGCATGTTTGGGTAAGTAATTAGTGCTCAGTGCTTGCAAAGTTTGGTGATTTTCAACAAACAATATGGTAATGGTGATTTTCAATAAACGATATGATAGACAAAGTGTTAAAAAATCAAAAAACCATGAACATCAACTAAAATGCAATGATCCTCAATAATGAGAAAACTCATAATGATATAAACATCAACTAAGTACATCAGAATGTGAGCTAACACAGCCACTCTGGGTTTAGCCACTAACTCAAAAGATCAAGGTATTTTGAAAATGAGCTACCCCAGCTATTCTGAGATTAGTCACTCCCAAAAAATCTAAGTTCAATGTAAGTGAGCTAACCTAGCTAGTGTGAGTTTAATCACTATCAAGATAGAGATCTAGTCAGCAGCACCCTCTCTAGCTCTCAACTGCTCTAGAATGCTCTATGGTCATCCACTCGAAGCCGAAAACGAGGGTGAGAAATGTGTTTTCGGCTCTGTACTACTCGATCAAGAATGAGCCTCATAGTAGCAACCACTAGATGAGAGAACTGAAATGCCTCTAACTCCCACTTCCACTGTTGGAACTCAAGACTCCCCCAATGAAGTCAAATCTACTGGTAGAACCGGCCTGCCACAATCATGCTATGGGCGTCAAAAGAAAACCCATGATCATCCACTGTATCCTGTTCAAGGATGCACTTTGGCCTAGTGCAACTCATCAGATAGTAGTCTACTCCCTTGATATTTCTCTCACCGCCAACAATGACAGCAAATACACCACCCTCCTGTAGCAAATCTGTCAGGTCATCATAACTGACCATGAACGTAGGACCTGTGTGCTCATCTGACAACACTGGATGTGAAGGATGATCGGGGGAGAGGAATGTCTGTAGTATCCATGCATCTGTCCATCCTCTCCAGGGACAATGTGACCAATCGCCATCCATACATGCTCCACAGAAGCATGCAAACTGTCATGTGTTAATCGTGGGGGCCGCCATGCACGTGCTCCTGATGGAATGTAAGCCTAAGGTGCCAGGTAATGTGTCACAATCATGGGCTACGGTCAATCATGCCACCATCCACATGCCAAAAAAATCTCCTGACAATCCGAGCATCACGTTTGGGATACGATGATGCTACACTCCCACACAAATGTTGGGAGCACCACTCGACTACGTGGCCCGCATCTCTGAACTACTCAACATCCTGTCGTAGCTGATGATGCCTCAGGGCACGTTTCACACACACGCCTGCACCATCATGCTCTCCCTTCCCGTGACCAGTCTCAAAGAATGACGAAATCACTGGGATACTAGACTACACATGCCACCTATAAATCCATAAAACAAAGTCTTAGTTATTGTTTTCTTTAAGATGTTCTAGTGAATTTAGTTTAATTATTGCGAATATAAGAGAACCATGAGTACTACCTATAAAGCCAATAGAATTGTCGTGAACTTGAACACGACTTGAACTGTGCACCACAACCATCTGACCGAACCCATCGCTAGCCATGTATGATGCCACAATCTTGTAAAAAATCATCATGGAGACGAAAACAGTGTTGCACAAAATGTTCATCATGTGAACGATCATCACTGATATAGAAATGATACTCTCGAATCATGACATGGGTCTCAGGGGTACTCGCTATTCCATCTACATGAGTCTCTGCATGTCGATAGCTAATGTGGACCATAAGAGCAACGTGGTGAGGTAAGCAATACAGATGATAAGGACACAAAAATCAAATATGTAATATAGCTCAAACACGAAACAAATATTATGAAATATAACCATTACCTGCTGCTTTGAGAAGTAATACTCAGATTGTATCTCTCTCCTGAAAAGATGTGAAGGTGTAGTTCTCTGCAAAATCAATCATAGAGACGACCACACCAATAGGAGCCATGCTCGGAACTACTGGCGATCCTGCCACTTGGCACAATGACTATGCCGTATATAGAGGTATATCTACTCCCTAAATGTGGCTGTGAAGTGACAACGTGGTGTCTATCTGTCCACGAGCTGCAACTTCATGGACTGTCCCACCACTCTGGAGCTGGTGTGTCACATACTCACAACGTTGCCATGGCACTATCTCTTGGTCACTTGCATCAAGATCTACCATCTGTAGATGTGCAAGTGAACCACATGATGTGCAATTGCTCTCCACACAAGGCATCCTATGGAACTAGGCGTCCTCCGTGTTGCGTGCACACAAAAGAGAGTGGATGAAATCACGAGGACTACGAGGAAACTCTCTATGCCCACTAAGAGAACGGAACACATCATAAAAAAGTTTGAACTCAACATGGTAGCAACAACAACATGTGTCATGCTGATGTGAGTACCTCACAAACCAAGGCTTACACCCCTCAAATGACCTTTTCCCAATTTTAAGCTCTGGATACGAAGCCACAAACTGAGAATACAACTCTGTTTGGTTCATTTCAAGAAAGCAAGCACAGTGCTCAAAACGAACACTCCTCTTGTCACTCTCTTACGCAAAGCTTTCTTGGAAACTGATGAGGCACGACAATTCTCCTCCCAAAAACTTTCTATCAAGGCTCTAGTGGTTTCATCTAGTAGGTGATCATGCCTAGCTACACGACCACTACTCGCCCACAAAGCACCAACCTCATTGGCATCTAAACTTTGTCGTCTAATAGACCCAACTCTAAGTGCGTGTGGTGCTATGGAAAGGATGCGAGATGTGGCACTCACCTTACCCTTCATTTGGGAGCTACTTATGGCTGCCACAATAGCCCATCGAGCAGCCAAAGCATTCGCAGAGTTTCTCTTCTTGTTAACTATATAGGAATGACGAACACTTTTTAGCATCGCCATGCTAGCTCTCCTCTCTTTGACCTCCAATATCGGAAAGCGCCCTGCAGTTGACCATGTTGGGCAGATCGATCAAAGCATTAAGCACACATGCGTGTGGTGATGAAGGCGTGATGTCTTTGAAAATAGGAATGGAAGATTGTATGGGCATGAGACGATGTGCCCCTGACTTTGATAGTTCTTTCCTATCCACACGATGGGCGCCCAAAGGAGCGTTCTCAGAGAATTATTAGTCAAATGGAAGTTCTATCCTTTTGAAAATGCCACTTGGGAGAAAGAAGCCGAACTGATGCAGGATTACCCCCAGGTTGCAAGATGAGGACATCTCGCATTTTTCAAGTGGGAGAGGATGTAAGATTTCTCCCCAGTCCCTCAAGATATCCAGTTTCTTCCCCTGTAATCAATCCCCTTTTCAGAATAATAAAAGATCTTGTTTCTACTTGTTTTGGCCTAGAGAGAGAAAATATTCTAGAGAGAGGTAATTCAGTTTTTAGATATCTTTAGATGAAAAAATATCCCTTCTTATTAAAGTAAATTCCCCTGAAACAGAAGTTTAAAAACAAATTCCCATTAGAAATAAATTATAATTTGCACAAAAGACAACCTAAGGGTCAAGATTTTCTGAAAATTTTGGATTATAGTCCAATTAAGGTTCCTATGGACTAATAAGATTAATCCAAATGTAGGGAGGAGATAAATTGAAGAATAAAAGAACCCCCCTCCCCCCCCCAAAATGAGTAAATGCTCACATAAGATGAAGAGGGACCATAGAAAAGAATTAAAAAAACTGAATTTTGACACCTCAGTATGGGGATCTCCCCTCATGAAGTAGGCACCTTTTTCTCATCATTACCCCCAATTTTTAATCAATAAAATGAGATATTTTCATCTCTCCTCTCTCCTGTTTCAAAACTAGATCCAAAAAGTAAGCTGAACTGACTCAAAAATGGTCAAAAATTGACCAAACTGATCTGGAAAATTCTAGAATTAGTTTGTTTGGTTAGAGGCTCACTTTTTCCTATAAATATAAGCTTCCCCTTTTGTAAAAACTTAATGGTATTTATGCACTGTTACTCTACTCCTGTCCTGAGCCATCTACATTTAATTTTTTAATAATTCAATTGTTTTTTAGCCTAATCCTCTCCAAAGTGAATTGGTGGCCACTATTGCTTCAAACAAGAGTAGAACCCTCAATCCCTCAAACCAAAGGAGAGCTTACAAGAAGCTCCATATAAGCTAATTTTCTTACTTTGTTTACGAATTTTAATGAAAAATCTATGGTTTTCTAATGATTTTTATGTTTTGCAAATGATTGAATTAACTTCAAATGCTATGCCTTTGATGAAAAGGCCACCTCCTTCTTTACATTCCAACCTTTCTTAATCCTAGAAAGGTTAACTAAGTGATTAATTAAACTCTTCTTATTCTTTACTCTCTTGAATTTAGAAAATTGTGTAGATTAGAGTTCTATAATTCTAAATTGGGTTAATTAAATTAAGTGAAGAAAGATAAAAATGATAAAAGGTCAGCCATACAAAGGAGGTTATGGCAAAATTTTCTAAAATTTTGTGAAAAAGAAAGTTTGTTTTTATGTTATTCCAAAAGAGTAATTCCCACCATTTTGCATCTAAAAGAAATATTCTAATTACTCCATGTACATATTCACCTATGAATATACATGGATATCACTGATATTAATTATTAAATTTGATTTCTATGCATAGAAATATGCATAAAAGAATTTTTTTATTATAAAAGTGGTATTCTTATTAAATTTGATTTCTATGCATAGAAAGATGCATAAAGGAATTTTTTTATTACAAAAGTGTTATTCTTATTAGATTTGATTTCTATGAAAAGAGAGATGCATAAAGGAAATTTTTTATTATAAAAGTGTTATTCTTATTAAAATTGATTTCTATGCATAGAAAGATGCATAAAAGAATTTTTTTATTATAAAAGTGTTATTCTTATTAAATTTGATTTCTATGCATAGAAAGATACGTAAAGGAATCTTTTTATTACAAAAGTGTTATTCTTATTAAATTTGATTTCTATGCATAGAAAGATGCATAAAGGAATTTTTTTTATTACAAAAGTGTTATTCTTATTAAATTTTATTTTTATGCATAGAAAGATGCATAAAGAATTTTTTTTAATTATAAAAGCGTTATTCTTATAAAAATTGATTTTTATGCATAAATAGATGCATAAAGAAATTCGTTTTGTTTTAAAAGTGTTATTCCTATTAAATTTGATTTTATGCATAGATAGATGCATAAAAGGATTTTTTCAAAATAAAATAGTTATTTCCATTGAAGTTCATTTTTATGCATAAAGAATTTTTATATCAAAATTAAAATTCTCTTAAATTCTATGTTTAAATTCTATGAGTATTTGATAAATGAATAATTAAATACTCTAAGAGAGAAATTTCTATCGTTCTATATTCACATAAAAAAAATTTCAAGAAATGGGTTGGACCTGCGTTGTCGCACATCATGCACGCAAGAATTAAACCTACACTTCTTGAAAAACAGGCTCTATAAAGAGACTTAATCAAAATATTCAGACAAATGATTAATTTATTCCTCATTGGAATTTGTAACTATATTAGAAATCAGTTAAGTGAATATTCAAAGAAAGAAATTTAGTAAAATAGTAACTGAATTACCAAACCTTTTCGAGAACGATAGTTCACGAAAAATGTTATCCGACTCGAACCTTGAATCACACTATGACCAAGACCAAACTCTTTCGTCAGTTTCGAGGAAAGAAGGTGTGACCAGTCTAGAAAAATACACTCAAAACTCCCGTCAAATCTGAAACTAAGTTTGAGACCCTTCAAATTGATCTGTGGATCAAGGTTATAGAATTCGAGGAATTCTGGTCTGAAATTTAGAATTTCGATCAAGAAGTTTTGGGGATAGTGATTCAAGAAATACTCCTTGTATTCAAAAGAAAATCAAACTGAAAACTTGTATAGAAACCCTATTTTCTTAAAGGACTGTCTTATGCCAGAATGCTAGAGAGAGAATTTGGTATATGTTTTTCTAGGGGAAGTTTAGTTGCAACAGCTGGCAGTGGGGAGTGTTCAAAGGACGGCTCATGCGGCAAAGCCTGCCCAGGTCTAACCAGCCTCGGTATGGTTGAAAAATGGTGCGCTTCCGGTACGATGGGCGAGGGCCGACGAAGCGGTCCCTGAGTGAAGTGCCAGGACACCTAAGAAGGATCCTGGAGGGTTCTGACCAGGAGATGCACGGGCTCGCAATGCCTATGATACCCATGCGTATGTCGTGGAAGATATGTATGATGGATGAAATGATTATTGTAATCAGTTACTGGATCTCGTTTTGCTGACCAGTTGGTCTCAATGGAGAGTCCAGAGTGATACTGTTTTTTTTGAAACAAGGGACTACATGAAATTTTTGAGTTATGACATCTGTATCTAATAACTCTTTATCAATGGATTATTTTATATGTTAAAGTTTTAAAGAGGAGTGTGTGCGTATCTGTATTCAAAAGAAAAAGTTAAGAAAGGCATTCAATTATGGGTGGGTGAGTAATTGTCTAGTTTTACCGATTCCAGTGGTTGGGTGGTAACCCATGGGCCAGATGGGGTTAGGCTGGAATCAGTGGAGTTTTAATAATTAAATTAAAATAATAGAAATACGCTTAGAATTTAACACCATATTAGTGAATTTGGGAATTTTCTAATTCCCATTTTTGAATACTTAAAAAAGGGGGACATGGATAACATGTTTGTAAGTTTCTCAAAACCCTATCATATGACCTATCGTTGGAAACCGCTTGAAAAATGGAATCTAAAGAGCTATAAAGCGCTCATTTTGGATTAGTGGTGTTCAAGTTATGGTTAATCCAAACTTTTGACCACGTGTCCCAAACTTGTGGGAAATTCCCATATTCCCCAATATGGTGTTATTTGAGTAGTTAAATTAAAACCTAAAGAATTTCTCAAATGAGTAGATCAATGGTTGTGCCTAACTTCGGTTAGGAAAAAAGCGTTGATTTTCTCAAATGATTAGATTAAGGGTTGTGCTGGATTTCGGTTAGGAAAAAAGCATTGATTTCTTCAATCTAAGTCAGTGATAGTTTTCCTTCTATCTGGTTTAATCAGGTGAAGGATAGTTTAGTCTCTTAACCCCGTTAGAAAATTCGTTAAGAAAATAAAAAAGGTGGAATCGTCCCTGTTTTTCGAGCAAGGAAAATTTTCTCGGTTTCGGTTTCGGAATGACCACCAGATTAGTCTCGTGTCCGGACATTTTAGGGTGAGGCCCCGAGTGGGAAACCCTGCCCTGCACAAGAGGAAGATACTTCCATTGCTTTAGCAACCGGAAATCCGCCGGTGTGCACGGAGGGGGCAGAGGAGTCTCACAGGACTATTCTCTTGTCCGGACATCCGTGGGCAAGGCCCCAAGTGTGGATCCCTGCCCCGCGCGAGAGGCTATCGCTGCTTCCACTGCCAGCGCCCTCAAAGGGGGCACCACGGAGGGGGTGAGGGTCTCACAGCTGGTAACCGAGCTTTGTTGAAGGCTAATAAGGAGAAATGAATTCTTATCAAAATTTTGTAGTAAAAACTCACAAAGAGAATTTACATATTGTATTTTCATTCCTTAAGCTTCATTAACGAAGAATTTTAATCAAAGAATTTGGTTTTATAGATGGAAGTTCCACACTTATTTGGTGTTTCTGACCTCACCCAGTCACACAAGACATGACTGCGTTCGCCTTCGAGCATCTCATCTCTTTCGCTACAAATTGAACGAGCCGAGCTAGCAGACTCAGAGGCCATTTTGAGGATCTATATTTTCCTCACCCAACGGAGAGACGGTAGCACAAGTGGTTTGCAGGGTAGTATGTCCATGCCTCTTGCGACCAGAGTGCAAAGCTGAGGCAGACTCTCTCATTGACCATGATTCTGATGAAGCTGAAAGTGATGCATGGTGTTATTTTATATCACTCAATGCCTCCAAATTTCATACTTTCCTGCCAAATCTACAGACTTTTTAGTCACTTTGTTCCTAATGAGAAGATAGTAGCTCCCTTGGCAGTAAGGGAACATTTGTATCAGGGCATGTCTATAGCCCTATCGCCGTCTTATGCATCTTCTGAGGAGATTTTGACTTCTGGAGCCGCGTTGCTCTGTGTACATATTGTAACTTTTATGTAAATAAAGAAATATTTTGTGGAAAAATTCCCTGTTGAATAAGTGATTATTTATTGACGAATTGATAAAGCAACATTTGTTACCGGACATATGTCATAGATCTCCAATAAGATCATTTATCTTGTTTAAGAAATTATTTTCCGAACCTCTTAAGTCTTAGGATCTTGTGGACGATATCAAAATAAAAATTTAATAATATATCATTTTTGGCAGAATCATGAGGCGAGGGAACCGTGGTCACCCAGCTAGACCCTCTCACACTGATGAAGAGAAGAGCTTGACCCCGACGTTCACAAGGCTCTTCATAGAACTCAGCCATGGACCCTTCAAGGGTGAAGGGGAGAACTTGGGTGAAGCTATAGAGAAATGGGTTGAAGCAATGGAGAAGTATTTTGATGTCACCGGTTTTACAATGAGAGGAGCAAAATGGCTCTTGCGCCAAGCAAAAAATTATGGAAACAGCCAAGGTCATGGAGAAACCATTGTGACACCAACCATCTGGACAGAAATACCCAATCATGGAATGATCTTAAAGCCTATTTGAGGAAGAGATTTTGTCCCCCCGGGTTTTTAGAAACCAAAATGAATGAACTCTTAGAGCTAAATCAGGGGAGCAAAACTATCAAAGAATATCACTAGGAATTTGCTCTTCTACTCAAGTATTCACCACCTCTAGACGACGAGCAACTCATGGCCAAGTTCATTCGGGGAATGAACAAACCCTTAGACACACTAGTCAAGAATGCCAAGCCAGTGTCCATGGGGCAGAAGCTTGTGAAAGTCCCTGGCAAAGCCAGCTCCCTCATTCTTCAAAAGATTCCACACACCGGGAAGTTCTTCCAACCTTCCACCTCTAAGGAGACACCAAGGTCCCAACTAGAATCTGGAGTCGGGAAGTTTCAGGAATGAAGGAGGATCTTTTCCTCAAAGTACTTTCTCAGGAACTCCGACTCTCAAGAATGCAAAGGGAAGAGCTTTGAAAGTGAGAATACATGCTTTGGATGTCGGCACCAACTCAAGGATTGCCCATCTCCTTTTGTGGGCAAAGGAAGCCAGGGTCCCAGAATTCAAAGACAAACTCCTTTGTATCAGTCCAATCAGGGTCCCTTGCGCCAAAATCAGGGCAACCCCAGAAGAGTGCCAGCTCAACCTATAGTCTCCATGGAAAAAATAGTCTCCAAACTCTCTCCCAAAATTGGCGTAACCAAAGAGAGAGAGTTCCACCTTAGACTGCACAGCAGCTAGAGCTGTCACTATAGCTGATGAAGTGGAGGAAGAAAAAGGATAGATCTATGCAGCAATAGAGCATCGGGGGAATAACCATCAATTTTTAGTCCTCCAGACTCCATCAGAGTACCAGGGTAAGCAACTCAAGCTTTTGATTTATTTAGGCAGTACTCATTCTTTTATTTCCCCAGGATGTCTACGTAGATTAGTCCTAAATCAAAAATCAAGGAAACCTATGCAAGTGGAATTGGCCAGTGTGGAAAGATTCTTTTCACGCACCTTGAGACAGACCTTATTCAATTTAGCCTAGATGGGAACGTAAAAAAGTGCCAATTCAGAGTCCTACCCTTGGGAGTCTATAATGGAATCCTTGGGATGGATTGGCTCCATAAGAATCAAACTGATATTCATTATCATAAAGTAACCATCTCTTTCCTTCACCTTCATGGGAATAAAGTTCAAGGAACTGGAATTTCTGGATCCCCAGTGCTACAATTAGTCAAGGCTTCCAGATTATTAAAAGGGCTCAGAAAGAGGCAAGCTATTTATGTCGTTAAGATGAATCCAATAGACATAAAATGCTTCTTTTGTATTCTCATATGGTGTACTAGACCATGCCAATATTACATTAAAATAAGTATATTTTTTATTATCCCTGAAAAATCCTCTACATTTTGGACAGATTGGAGATTCTCTCTCTCTCTCTCTCTCTTCAACCTTCCTTGGAGCTTTCCTCTCAACACATTATTCAATTGATTGGTTGGGGGCTTCTTCTAAGAAAGAGAAGCAAGCAAAACAAGAGGTAAGATGCAATTTCATGGTTTTTTTCTTTAATATTCTAAATGTTTTCACTTCTCAACCCCTCTCAAGCTTGAGAAGTATTCAAATGAATGGTTTTTCAATGCAAATGAAGCTTTCTAAAGAATTCTAATAATTAATCACAAAAAAGTTTATATTTATGCTGAATTAGAATGTTTTTTAAGTATATCTCTCTCTCCCCAAAGAATGGTCATTCCTATGACCAATTCCCTATTCAAATGATGCTTCTCATGGAGCAATTCTTAATTCTAAAATCAAACTCTATGCTAGTTAAGCTAGAGGATAAAGAAATGGCTTTTTAATGCTTTTATGATTATTCCTATGACCAATTCTCTATTCAAATGATGCTTCTCATGGAGCAATTCTTAATTCTAAAATCAAACTCTATGCTAGTTAAGCTATAGGCTAAAGAAATGGCTTTTTAATGCTTTTATGTTACATAAATTATGATGAACTTATGATTTAGATCCACAAATTGGATTTAGATCTATTGATAGTTAATCTATCATAATTGTATTACTAAGTTTTATTCTTTTTAAAATTATTAAAAATTATCAGTAATAACAGCGGAGCTATGGTAAAATTTTTAAAAATTAATACATAAGTCATTTTTATGCATAATGTGAAACGAGGACTTCCTACCATATTCTAGGATTAGTCATCCTATGTTAAAAGAATAATTCTCATCATATCCATGGAAAATTAATTTTTAATGTTTATGCATAAACAGTTAATTAGAGAAAAAGAGAAATTTTTAGTAATTTCATTTTTATGATAAAAGAAGAATTCCCATGATAATGGAGATCCATGTATTTTCAATGGAGAAAGAGAAAAATAGGTATATTAAAATAATGAATATTTTTATTTAATTTTTAAGAGAAATTTTAGTTAAAATTATTTTATGCATGAATAAATTTAAATAATGAAAGAGGAATTCCCATCATATTTGGAATTCAATAATTTAAATGGTAAAAGTGGAATTCTTGTCATATTTAAATTAATGGATGTTTTTATTTAATCTTTAAGAGAAATTTTAGTTAAAATTATTTTATGCATGAATAAATTTAAATAACGAAAGAGGAATTTCCATCATATTTGGAATTCAATCATTTAAATGGAAAAAGAGGAATTCTTGGTATATTTGGAATAATGCATATTTTTATTTAACTTGAAGAGGAATTTTGGATAAATTCATTTTATGATAAGAGAGGAATTCCCATGACAATTCGAACCTAATCATTAAATGAGGAAAAGAGGAATTTTAAGCTTATTTTAAAAAAAAGATAATTATATTTAATTAAAAGAAGAATTTTTATGATATTTAAGTAGAGAAAGATTTGAATTGATTTTTAATGATAAAAGAGGAATTTTCACCATAATTCCACCTAGGGAATTAAGGTTGAGAAATTAAATGTAGAAAGAATATCTTTAGATATTTTATGTGGTTAAATCATCAAATTGGTATTTACCCAGAAATAGATTAAATGGAAGAAGAGTATTTTCATTAAAACCCAATATTCTCTAATAAAACCATTTCTTAATCTACTATGAAAAAGAAGGAATGAAATTCACAAAGTTGGAATTTCCTTACGATTAGAAAATCAGTAGATGTTTATCTGAAAAGAATCCTTGTTTAGAACTAAACCGAATGATTTTGGTTAGACCACGAGAGGGACAATCAGTAAATCTACTTGTCCATCTGTCGATCTGAATCAAGCAAAAACCTCGTGAGACCAATTCGAGTTATTGATACAAAGAATAGACTACGGTTGAATTAACTAGTCTTCCCTTGATTGAAATCACCAAGAATCTAGTTGGATAGTCAGTCAAACGATGGGTAGATTACCCTGATGAGAGATCAAGGATTCTCATTATGAAATTGGGGATTAAGGAAAAAGCGTTTTGTGGAACCAATCTTAAATTGGGAATTTTACTTACATAGAACCTATGTGTTTCATTTAAAGGGCAGTTTTACGCCAAAATGCTGGACGAAGCATTTGGCAAGTGTTTTGCTAAGAAGAGGTTCGTTATTGCAATAGCTGGCGGGGAGTCATTGAGGGACGTCGCTCGCAGCAAAGCCTACCGAGGTCTTGACTAGCCTCGGTACGGTTAAAATGGTGCGCTTCCGATAACGATGGGCAAGGACCGACGAAGTGGTCCTTGAGTGAAGTGCTAGGACACCTAAGTAGGATCCTAGAGGGTTTGGACGAGGTGATGCATGGGCTCACGGTTGCTAGGACACCCATGCATGTGTCGAGGAAGATTCGGATGGACTAAGAAGAGTGGCTTTTGTGAATCAAATTTTGGATATTGGATCGTTGGTTGGCCAACTGGTCTTCAACGGAGAGTCTAGATTACATATTTTGTAATACATTGGATTCAAAATTTTGGAGGATTATGATAAGCAATACTATGATTTTTCATTAAAGGATATTTTTTTAAAGACAGTCGAATCTGTTATAAATGGCAATTTTATATTCGGTGCATACGTGGTATGCCTACCTTAATTTTTGCATGAAATACCGACTAGGGGGCCTGGGAACTCTTTTCCTCGGTACCCAGGCAAAACATAACCAAATCTTTATAAATGAGTCCCACCAATACAGTGGTGGTCGATGCAGTTGTGGTGTTAATAAAATTTCTAATGCTATTTGTAAAACACAAGTTGAAGTGCTGAAAACTGTGTACAGTGTCCCCCCTGAGGTGCGCAATAAGATTTAACAAAATATTTCATTGTAAGTTTTATGGTTGAGGATCTTGGAGGGCATTTTATTTCCCCGTTCAATCCCATGCTCAACATCGTGATTGCTTACTTAGAATTTAAAGGAGAGAGAGTAAGGTTTTGAATATTGTACTAATATAATCAAGAAAGACATAGCTTTATGCTGATTTTGAATTATCAGTTGTAAATCTTTCACTTTTATTAATATAACTTCTCATTAGGCAAAATATGGACTCTCATTTTTACCCCTTAAGGATTTCCACACCTCCTCTCTCTAGAAAATGGACTCATGGTGAATTTTTTACAAATAAAATCAAAAGTGTACAGAGATTGCACATTTGGAATCTACTCATCGAGACCTTTCCAAATGATATATAGCATGATGGGAAATTTTGATTATTCAAGAAGTCCCCAAATTGGTGATGATGCATTAGAACATTTTGGAGATCATTTGTAGGGTCTTCTAAGAAATTCATAAATTCCTATTTTCTCTCTCTAGAAAAAATGTAAAATATAAAACAACTAAATTTTAAGATGTGATTATTCTGTTCTTGCATTTATGAATAGCTGCAAGCTTGTCATAAATTCAAATCCTAATATAACCTTATTTTAATATAATTCTTGTCAGCTTGTCGTAAAGTAGTTATTTTTGAATCTTATACACCAAGATAGGGCTCTTTAATGAAGCATTTCACACTAAGAATTGAAATTCTAATAAACCCCTTGATAGTATAAGCAAGATATTATCACCCTCTCTTCACCCTTACACGTAGTCCATGGAGAGCAACAATGTACGCAACCATTCTACTAAACGAGCTTGACGAAGTAGATAATAAGAGAAAATATCATCTCCACATTGATCTTGTTAGTGAGTATGAGCCCATTCAAAAGCGCAAAAAACAATCTGCAACGCTCTCATCAAATGATAAGACAAACATGAGAGAGTCTGGTTTATAGCACATAGATCTTTGGTGTGATGGATCAATCTATCCTATCAACCCTACAATCGCTTCCCATCCTCCCTTCTCTAATCCCACAACTCTATTACGTTTTACAGGAGATGGAGTCAATGGATTGCTAGGATAATGTCAATCCATTGACTTTATCCTAGCAATGCCTCTATGCAAATAGTGAAAGGCAATACTCTCAATACCAAGCAACTCAACTTCTTCGTTCAACAGAAGAATG